>NC_057797.1:602955948-603255948 GCF_018294505.1 Triticum aestivum | reverse complement strand
CCACCTCTTTTAAACCAGCAGATGAAATAGTTAAATTTCAAGTGCACCCGACGGATCCTAACAAAATAGTTTCCATTGGAGCACAATTGGATCCGACGGTAGATGCCGCCCTACGAGCATTCCTACGTGAAAATTGGGACATCTTTGCTTGGCACCCTTCAGACATGCCCGGGATCCCACGCAGACTGGCCGAACACAGCCTCAACATAATCAAGGGGTTCAAACCAGTCAAACAAACACTGCGGCGATTTTTCGAACCCAAAAGACAAGCTATGGGGGGGATCTAGCCAAACTACTCGAGGCCGGGTTCATCCGAGAAATCAAGCACCCGGATTGGCTAGCCAACTTGGTCATGGTGCCGAAAAAGGATAAATCTTGGCGCCTCTGTGTCGATTTCAAAGACCTCAATAAGGCATGCCCCAAAGTCCCTTTCTCATTGCCCAGCATTGACCAGATTATTGACGCAACCGCAAGACGCAACTCATTGTGTTTCCTTGACGCTTACTCTGCATACCATCAAATTAAGACGAAGGAGTCCGACCAGGCCGCAACAGCGTTCATTATCCCGTACGGGCCTTTCTATTTCAACACTATGCCTTTTGGGCTTAAAAACTCTGGTGCCACCTACCAATGCATGATTCAAACATGTTTGGAAACCAAATCGGCAAGACCGTGGAAGCATACGTGGATGAGGTGGTCATCAAGACTAAACATGTCGAATCACGGGTGGACGATCTCTGCCTCACATTTGACAACCTCCGAACATATGACATACGGCTCAATCCGAAAAAATTCTTTTTCAGCATTCCAACCGAAAAGCTACTAGGGTTCATCGTCTCCAATAGGGGAATTGAAGCAAACCCAGCCAAAATCCGAGCCTTGTCACAACTGGCCATACCAACAGACTTAAAGCAGGTCCAAAAACTAGCAGGGTGCGTGGCAGCGTTGAGCCGCTTCATCTCCAGATTGGGAGAAAAGGAATTACCACTGTATTGACTGCTTAGATGCACCGACAACTTCGAGTGGACGGATGCGGCTACAGCCGGATTGGAAGAAATGAAAACTTTACTAGCAGGCAACCCGATCCTAGCCACCCAAGTGTTGGCGAGCCTATGTTGCTTTATATATCCGCAACTCACCAGGTAGTGAGCGACGTACTCGTCGTCAATTGAGGTGAAGAGGGGCATAAATTCCTCATACAGAAACCAGTGTATTATGTATCGGAGGTCCTTACACCATGTAAATCCTGATACCCTCACTACCAAAAATAGCTTGCATGGTCTTTATGGCATCCTAAAAACTTCGGCACTACTTTCAAGAGTATTCAATCACGATGGCATCCAAAGTACCACTCAATGACATTATAAATAACAGGGATGCCACCAGCCGCATAGAAAAATGGGCCATTGAGCTCTTACCATTTGAAATAACATACAAGCCGCGCTGAGGTATTAAATCTCAGGTGATGGCCGAGTTCGTCGCCGAGTGGACGGAAGCCAAGCTCCCTAAAGAGTATAGTTCATACTCCAACTGGATCATGTACTTCGACAGCTCTAAAATGCTAGCCGGACTGGGGGCTGGTGCCATCTTGACATCCCCTACGGGGGATACAGTCCGCTATGTGCTGCAAATCATGTATACGGACTCCAATAAAGCAGCCGAATATGAGGCACTTCTACATGGTCTCCGAATGGTTGTCTCCATGGCCATAAAACACCTACAGGTGTGCGGTGATTCAAACCTCGCAATATCCCAAATAAATGGATAGTTCGATGCAAATGATCCAAAAATGGCGGCGTACCGAAACGCCATATTGAAAATATCGGCTCAGTCCGAGGGGCTTGAGTTTCATCACGTCGCTCGAGACAGTAACCAGACAGCGGACATCCTTGCTCGAATGGGCGCCAAGCGCGGCCCCGTCTCGCCCAATACCTTTGTGGAAAGGCTTTTCAAGCCATACGTGGTGTGGCAGGACAAGAGAGGAAACACCAGTGTAGACCTAATCATGCCCCCATCAGCCGAACACAACCCAGATATCATCGGGGGTTTGGGTACCGAAATAATACCCTCTGCCCATGAAATCATGGTTGTTATTGCTCCATGGACCGAGCCCTTCCTGGCCTACCTTAATAGGTAGGAGCTTCCTGATGATCAAAATGAGGCCCGTCGCATAGTTCGACATTCTAAAGCCTATAAAGTTCACGAAGGTGAACTGTATAAGAAAAGCACTACTTGATTCCTCCAGAGGTGCATCTCTGAAGAGGAGGGATGACAACTATTGGCTGGAATACATGATGGTCTAGGCGGCCATCACGCCACAGCTCAGGCCCTCGTAAGCAAGGCCTTCTGAACAGATTTCTTATGGCCAACGGCCCAAGCAGACACACAAGCCCTTGTGCAATGTTGCGTAGGATGTCAGCTTTTCGCCAATCAAAGTCATATGCCTCCCACTGCCTTAAGAACAATCCACATTACTTGGCCTTTCGCGGTCTGGGGGCTAGACATGGTCAGACCCCTTAAAGGGGGAAGCCACAAAAAGAAATACCTACTGGTCATGGATAAATTCACTAAATGGATAGAGGCCAATACAGTAAAAACGGCTGAAGCAGGGCCAGTGGTTGATTTTATATCCAGAGTTGTACACCGTTATGGTGTCCCGCATAGCATCATCACTGATAATGGCTCTAATTTTACAGCTGATGCGGTGAAAAACGGGTGTGCTAACTTGGGCATTAAACTCGACTATGCATCCGTCTACCACCCTCAAACAAACGGTCGGGTTGAACGGGCCAATGGCTTGATAATGAGCGGCATTAAACCCGGACTAGTGCGCTCCCTACGGGAGTCAGATAGTGATACTTCCATTTTGCATCATGCTTTTATATTTACATTTATTGCATTATGGGTTGTTATTACACATTATATCACAATATGTATGCCTATTCTTTCTTATTTTACAAGGTTTACATGAAGAGGGAGAATGCCGACAGCTGGAATTCTGGACTGGAAAGGAGCAAATATTAGAGACCTATTTTGCACAACTCCAAAAGTCCTGAAACTTCACGAAGCTTATTTTTGGAATATATCAAAAATATTGGGCGAATAAAGAACTAGAGGGGGGCCACCTGCCAGCCACAAGGGTGGAGGGCACGCCCTACCCCCTTGGGCGCGCCCCCCGACCTTGTGGGCCCCCTAGCAGGGCTCCGGTGCCCATCTTTGGGTATATGGTGTCTCTTACCCTGGAAAAAATAAGGGAGAAGCTTTCGGGACGAAGCGCCGCCATCTCAAGGCAGAACCTGGGCAGAATCAATCTAGGCCTTCGGCGGAGCTATTCTGCCGGGGAAACATCCCTCTGGGAGGGGGAAATCGTCACCATCGTCATCACCATCGATCCTCTCATCGAGAGGGGGTCAATCTCCATCAACATCTTCACCAACACCATCTCCTCTCAAAGCCCAGTTCATCTCTTGTATTCAATCTTGGTCACAAAACCTCAGATTGGTACCTGTGGGTTGCTAGTAGTGTTGATTACTCCTTGTAGTTGATGCTAGTTGGTTTATCCGATGGAAGATTATATTTTCTTATTCTTAATGATAATTAATACTCCTCTGATTATGATTATGAGTATGCTTTGTGAGTAGTTACATTTGTTCCTGAGGACATGGGAGAAGTCTTGTCATAAGTAATCATATGAATTTGGTATTCTTTCGATATTTTGATGAGATGTATGTTGTCTCTCCTCTAGTGGTGTTATGTGAACGTCGACTACATGACACTTCACCATTATTTGGGCCTAGGGGAAGGCATTGGGAAGTAATAAGTAGATTATGGGTTGCTAGAGTGACAGAAGCTTAAACCCTAGTTTATGTGTTGCTTCGTAAGGGGCTGATTTGGATCCATAAGTTTCATGCTATGGTTAGGTTTAACTTAATACTTCTTTCGTAGTTGCGGATGCTTGCGAGAGGGGTTAATCATAAGTGGGAGGCTTGTCCAAGGAAGGGCAGCAGCCAAGGACCGGTCCACCCACATATCAAATTATCAAAGTAACGAACGTGAATCATATGAGCATGATGAAAACTAGCTTGACAACAATTCACATGTGTCCTCGGGAGCACTTTGCTTTATATAAGAGTTTGTCTAGGCTTGTCCTTTGCTACAAAAAGGATTGGGCCACGTTGCTGCACCTTGTTTACTTTTATTACTTTTTACCCGTTACGATTTATCTTATCACAAAACTATCTGTTACCGGTAATTTCAGTGCTTGCAGAGAATACCTTGCTGAAAACCACTTGTCATTTCCTTATGCTCCTCGCTGGGTTCGACACTCTTACTTATCGAAAGGACTACGATAGATCCCCTATACTTTGGGGTCATCAAGACTCTTTTCTAGCACCGTTGCCGGGGAGTGAAGCGCCTTTAGTAAGTGGAATTTGGTAAGGAAACAATTATATAGTGTGCTGAAATTTACTGTCACCTGTCACCTCCACTGGAACCACAATTAGTTGCTCCTCAACCTACTACACCTACTGCAAATACTTATGATGAAATCCCTTCAGGTATGATAGAGAAACTGCTAGCTAATCCTTATGCAGGAGATGGAACATTACATGCTGATATGCACCTAATCTATGTGGATGAAGTTGGTGGATTATTTAAGCTTGCTGGTATGCCCGAGGATGTTGTCAAGAAGAAGGTCTTCCCTTTATATTTGAAGGTAAAGGCATTGACATGGTATAGGCTATTGGATGATATTGGATCATGGAACTACAACTGATTGAAATTGGAATTTCATTAGAAGTTTTATCCTATGCATCTGGTTCATCGTGATCGGAATTATATATATAATTTTTGGCCTCGTGAAGGAGAAAGTATCTCTCAAGCTTGGGGGAGGCTTAAGTAAATGGTATATTCATGCCACAATCATGACCTCTCAAGAGAAATTATTATTCAAAAAATTTATGCCCAGCTTTCTCATAATGATCGATCCATGCTCGATACTTCTTGTACTGGTTCCTATATGAAGAAGGATATTGAATTCAAATGGGATTTATTGGAAAGAATTAAACGCAACTCTGAAGATTGGCATCTCGATGAAGGTAAGGAGTCAGGTATAAACCTTAAGTTTGTTTGTGTTAAATCTTTTATGGATACCGATGCTTTTCTTGAATTTAGCACTAAGTATGGACTTGACTCTGAGATAGTAGATTCCTTTTGTGAATCTTTTGCTACGCATGTTGATCTCCCTAAGGAGAAGTGGTTTAAATATAATCCTCCCATTGAAGTTAAAGTAGTAGAACCTATTAAAGTTGAAGAAGAAACTATTACTTATAATGTTGATCATGTTGTTCCTACTGCTTATATTGAGAAACCACCTTTCCCTGTTAGAGTAAAGGATCATGCTAAAGCTTCAACTGTGGTTCGTAAAAGTAATACTAAAACACATACACCCTCTGAACAAATTAAAGTTGAACCTAGTATTGCGATGGTTAAAGATCTCTTGGTTGATAATATTAATGTGCATGTTATTTATTTCTGTGATGAAGCTGCTAGAATTGCTAAACCTGATATGAAAGGTAAACATAGACCTGTTGTTGGCATGCCTGTTGTTTCTGTTAAAATAGGAGATCATTATTATCATGGCTTATGTGATGTGGGTTCTAGTGTGAGTGTAATTCCTTATACCTTATATAAAGAAATTATGAATGATATTGCACCTGCTGAGATAGAAGATATTGATGTTACTATTAAGCTTGCTAGTAGAGATACTATATCACCAATTGGGATTGTTAGAGATGTTGAAGTCTTGTGTGGGAAAATTAAATATCCTACTGATTTTCTTGTTCTTGGTTCCCCACAAGATAATTTCTGTCCCATTATATTTGGTAGACCCTTCTTGAATACTGTTAATGCTAAGATAGACAGCGAGAAAGATATTGTTACTGTTGGTGTAGGGGATATGTCTCATGATTTTAATTTCTCTAAATTTCATAGACAACCCCATGATAAGGAATTTCCTAGTAAGGATGAAATTATTGGTCTTGCTTCTATTGCCGTGCCTCCTACTGATCCTCTAGAACAATATTTGCTAGACCATGACAATAATATGTTTATGAATGAAAGAAGGGAAATAGATTAAGTATTCTTTAATAAGGTACCTATTTTGAAACACAATTTGCCTGTTGAAATCCTTGGGGACCCTCCTCCACCCAAGATGATCCCGTGTTTGAGCTTAAACCATTACCTGATACTCTGAAATATGCTTATCTTGATGAAAAGAAGATATACCATGTTATTATTAGTGCTAACCTTTCAGATCACGAAGAAAAGAAATTATTGAAAACTCTAAAGAAGAATTGTGCTACTATTGGATATACTCTTGATGATCTTAAGGGCATTAGTCCCACTCTATGTCAGCACAAAATTAAATTGGAGAAAGATGCTAAACCGGTTGTTGATCATCAACGACGGTTAAATCCAAAGATGAAAGAAGTGGTAAGAAATGAAATACTAAAGCTTCTGGAGGGAGGTATAATTTATCCTATTGCTGATAGTCAATGGGTAAGTCCTGTTCATTGTATCTCTAGGAAGGGAGGTATTATTGTTGTTCCTAATGATAATAATGAATTGATTCGTCAAAGAATTGTTACATGTTATAGAATGGTAATTGATTTTTGCAAATTAAATAAAGCTACTAGAAAAGATCATTACCCTCTACCTTTTATTGATCAAATGCTAGAAAGATTATCCAAACATACGCATTTTTTCTTTCTAGATGGTTATTCTGGTTTCTCTCAAATACCTGTGTCAAAATATGATGAAGAGAAAACCACTTTTAGTTGCCCTTTCGGTACCTTTGCTTATAGACGTATGCATTTTGGTTTATGCAATGCAGCTGCTACCTTTCAAACATGTATGAATGCTATATTCTCTGACTTCTATGAAAAGATTATTATAGCGACCCGACCTCAAACGGTCAAGTCTCTGTGCTTCAGTGTCATCCCTGGATCGGTAATGCTGACACACACAGTACTCGAGGATTTATAGCAGAGTAGAAATCACACACTTATTACATCGAATGTCTCCAGAGAGAACTTATTACAATAAATATGGCTTAAGGCCATCTAATACGATAACGGCAGAAGGCTTGGAAGCTAAAGTGAGTCCATCAACTCCAACGGCATAGCTGAGTTGCACTACAACGACCTAACGAACCTTACTCCTCGTCTGAAAAGTCTGCAACATAATACGTTGCAGCCCGAAAACAGGTCAGCACATGGAATATGCTGGCAAAGTAACACAGTAGAGCAAGAACAGAATAATGCTATCACTACATGCATATTTGGCTGGTGGAAAGCTCTATGGTTACAGTTTTGCGAAAAACCAATTTTTCCCTACATCAAAGGAATAGATTTTAATTTAACTATCATGGTAGTTGAAACATCATTGAGAAGGTTCCTCCAACTCAATCCAATTAAGGTAATTATCAACCCAACAATTTTAATTTAAGAGTGATGAGATACTCAAGCTACTCCAAGTACTAGATACTCAAGATGTCCATAACCGGGGACATGGCTAACCATGATTAGTTTGTACACTCTGCAGAGGTTTGCGCACTTTTCCCCACAAGACTCGATCGCCTCCGTTGAATTTCTCGCACTACATGGTGTTTGAGAAACGGATGACCAAGACACGGTCTTTCAAAGACATTAACTCTACTCCGGGCAGACCATACCAAACCTACAACCCACTACCTGCTGATCCACCTCTTCAAGAGCTTCACGTAACTTACTTAACTATGCTAGAGCCCATAATAGCTTGTGGCTACACACGGAAGTTTCTAGCATGAATCGTCTCAGTTCCATTTGAGCCTTGGTGGCGGTCCATAGGAAGATCACACGGGTACTCCGGGATTTCCAAAAATACAGGCAACACTGGGTACTCCAGGTGCCTCAATCCACCCAGATGTGTATTTAAGTTGCCACCTTAAGTTGAACCATTAATTAACAATCTCACATGTGTCATGGATTTCACTCACCCAAACCACGTCTACGAGCATAGCATAGCAATATAAGCAACGCGTAGAAGTAACTCCCAAGTGTTTGAATGTAACAGGGCAATAGGTTCTACCTCATCAACTACTTCCCAACCCACATGTTAATGCCATCCTAACCATGCAATGTTTGAGGATTGGAACTAATGCATAAAAATTGGGTGATAAAGAGTATGATCAAAGTGTTACTTGCCTTGCTGACGATCCGCGTAACCTAGAGACTCCAAATAACATGCTTCGCACTCCGGGAATTCTATCGCAAACAAACAATAGCATACATAAGAAATCAAACAAAGAAACACGGGTAAAACTCAAATAAGAAGATCTAACCAGAAAGTTCAACTTAAGAACTCCGGTTTGCAAAAAGAATCAAATCGAATGGAGCAACAAAACTCAAACGGCAAAAGAAACAAGATCCATTTACTAATCTGGACCTTGGTCAAATTTTACAGTAGAAAAGCTGGTTCGAGTTGGTTAAACGAAAAGAGGGTCTAGAGATGAAGATCTAAGCGCTTGAATCGCCTGATTCCAACGAGCGAAAAGATAAACTAGAACGAAAATCGGATCAGAAATCGCGATCAGAAATAATCGTGAATAAAATCTGATTAAAGAAAGCTGACGAACAGGCTAACGAACGAGCGTTTGCTGTCTGCGGCTAAACGGTGAAAACCGTTCGTAAAAACGAACGTACGAACGAATGTCCGCTAAATAACTAAACCCAGAAAAAAATAAACCAATCTACTAAAAAAATAAAACCGCGGGTCCTAAAAAACCGATCGATTTTTCCGTAGAAAACCGACGGCGGCGGCGGCGGCGGTTACCAGCAGCGGCGGAACGGCGGCGGCGGCGTGCGGCTCCGGCGGCGGGGCGGCGAGGCGACGTGTGGCTCCGGCGGGCGGCGAGGCGGCGGCGGCGGCTCCGGCGGGCGGGGCGGCGGTGCGTGCGACGGCGGCGGCTAGGGCGGCTAGGGTTCAGGCGGGGTGCGGGGTGGACTGAGGGGCGGCTCCCCCGGCTTATAAGGCCGGCCGGGCCGAGAGTCCTAGACAGACACGGCCCGGTTAGGTCGGCTCGCGTTTTTTTAAACAATTCGGACGTGCAAAAAACGAAAGAAAAGAAATACTAAACGAATTCCAGAAATCTCGAAATAAATTTTCCCCGTCCTATGAAAATAAGCCGGACAAGGTGAACATTTATGTGGGCCTAAAATGAATTTTTGAAAAACGCATATTTTTCCTAATTCAAATAAAATAGAAATGAAACTCTGAATAAAGAACTTATTTGATTTTAATATTAAATCTCTGGTATTTCTTTATTTTGAGGAAGTCATTTTATCCTCTCTCTTTTATTTTTTATAAAAGAAATACTTTAGAGAAATAAAACTAAAATCAAGCAATCCTCTTTTCATAATTCGAGAAAAGCTCAAATATGAAAATAACGAAATCCCCAACTCTCTCCATGGGTCCTTGAGTTGCTTAGAATTTCTAGGATCAACCAAAATGCAATAAAATATGATATGCAATGATGATCTAATGCATAACATTCCAAATTGAAAATTTGGGATGTTACAAACCTACCCCCCCCCCTTAAGATGAATCTCGCCCTCGAGATTCGGGTTGGCTAGAAAATAGGTGTGGGTGGTTTTTGCGAAGGTCATCCTCTCGTTCCCATGTGGCTTCATCCTCGGTATGGTGGCTCCATTGAACCTTGCAAAACTTAATAACCTTGTTGTGGGTGACTCGACTGGCAAACTCCAAAATCTTGACTGGCTTCTCCTCATAAGTCAAGTCATTGTCCAACTGAATCGCCTCCAAGGGTGTGGTGTCTCTTAGCGGTATATCAGCCATCTCAGCATGGCACTTCTTCAACTGGGAAACGTGGAACACATTGTGAACTCCTGACAGTCCTTCAGGTAACTCCAACTTGTAGGCAACTTCTCCCATCCGTTCCAAAACACAATACGGTCCTACAAATCTCGAGGCTAAGTTTCCCTTAACTCCAAAACGTTTCACTCCTCGCAAAGGTGATACTCGCAGATATGCTCTATCTCCAATTTCATAGGTTACCTCCTTGCATTTCGAATCTGCATAAGACTTCTGTCTGGACTGAGCTATCTTCAGTCTATCTCGAATCAGTTTGACTTTCTCCTCAGACTCTTTGATCAAGTCTGGTCCAAACAACTGTCGGTCTCCAACTTCATCCCACATTAACGGTGTTCTGCACCTTCGTCCATACAGGGCTTCAAACGGTGCCATCTTCAAACTGGCTTGGTAACTATTGTTGTATGAGAACTCTGTGTAAGGCGAATTGTCATCCCAACTAGATCCATAATCTAACGCACAGGCTCTCAACATGTCCTCCAGAATCTAGTTGACTCTCTTGATCTGTCCATCCGTCTGCGGGTGAAATGTTGTACTAAACTCTAATCTCATTCCCAAGGTCTGGTGTAACTGATGCCAAAACATTGAGGTAAACTATGTCCCTCTATCACATACGATGGTCCTTGGAACTCCATGCAAACATGTGATCCTGGTCATATATATCTTGGCCAACTTTGCACTACTATAAGTTGTTTTCACTGGGATAAAGTGTGCCACTTTGGTCAAGCGGTCAACTACTACCCATATAGAATCATAACCTGATTTGGTCCTGGGCAATCCGGTGATAAAATCCATGCCAAGTTTATCCCACTTCCATTCGGGTATCGGCATAGGCTGTAGCAATCCTGCTGGCTTTTGATGCTCTGCCTTCACTCTCTGACACACATCACATACGGCTACATACTCGGCGATATCCTTCTTCATCCCTGTCCACCAGAAACATTCCTTCAAATCCAAATACATCTTGGTGTTTCCGGGGTGTATCGAGTATGGTGAGTCGTGAGTGAGGGAGTCCTGGATTAGGGGGTGCCCGGATGGCCGGACTATACCTTCAGCCGGACTCCTGGACTATGAAGATACAAGATTGAAGACTTCGTCCCGTGTCCGGAAGGGACTTCCCTTGGCGTGGAAGGCAAGCTTGGCGATACGGATATATAGATCTCCTACCATTGTAACCGACTTTGTGTAACCCTAACCCTCTTCGGTGTCTATATAAACCAGAGGGTTTTAGTCCGTAGGACAACATTCAGAACAACAATCATACCATAGGCTAGCTTCTAGGGTTTAGCCTCTCCGATCGCGTGGTAGATCTACTCTTGTACTACCCATATCATCAATATTAATCAAGCAGGATGTAGGGTTTTACCTCCATCAAGAGGGCCCGAACCTGGGTAAAACTTTGTGTCCCTTGCCTCCTGTTACCATCAGGCCTAGACGCACAGTTCGAGACCCCCTACCCGAGATCCACCGGTTTTGACACCGACATTGGTGCTTTCATTGAGAGTTCCTCTGTGTCGTCATCGTTAGGCTTGATGGCTCCTACGATCATCAATAGCGATGTAGTCCAGGGTGAGACCTTCCTCCCCGGACAGATCTTCGTCTTCGGCGGCTTCGCACTGCGGGCCAATTCACTTGGCCATCTGGAGCAGATCGAGAGCTATGCCCCTGGCCGTCAGGTCAGATTTGGAAGTTTAAACTACATGGCTGACATCCGTGGGGACTTGATCTTCGAGGGATTCGAGCCACTGCCGAGTGCGCCGCACTGTCACGACAAGCATGATCTAGCTCTGCCACCGAACAGTGCCCTGGAGGCCGCACCCGCATCGGCTTCGACCCTTAATTCGGAGCCAACTGCAGCGATCGAGGATGGGTGGTTGGACGCCGCCTCGGGGGCTACGATCCCAACGGCGATCGAGCCAAACACCAGCCCCGCACTCCGCGAGACTCGTGACTCCAAGGAGCCGGACTCCTCTCCGGACTCCGAACCCTCTGCGCCCCTTCCGATCGAATCCGATTGGGCGCCGATCACGGAGTTTACTGCCGCGGAGATCTTTCAGCACTCGCCCTTCGGTGATATTCTGAAGACACTACAGTCTCTCTCTTTATCAGGAGAGCCCTAGCCGGACTAAGCAAGGTTGGGATACGGACAATGAAGAAATTCAAAGCCCACCCACCACCCACTTTGTAGCCACTGTCGACGATTTAACCGACATGCTCGACTTCGATTCCGAAGACATCGACGGTATGGACACCGATGCAGGAGACGATGAAGAACCAGCACCTATTGGGCCCTGGAAAGCCACCTCATCGTATGACATATACATGGTGGACACCCCAAAAGAAGGAGATGGCGATGGAACAGCGGAGGATGACCCCTCCAAGAAACAGCCTAAGCGCCGGCGTCAGCGGCGCCGCTCAAAATCCCGCCAAAGAAAATACGGTGATTCCAGCACGGGAGATAATAATACCCCGGAGAGTGCCTAAGAAAACCCCCTCCAGCAAGATTCAGCATAGGAGGACGGAGAAGCCAGCCCTCATGAGAGAGCGGCAGACAGAGAGGTCGAGGACGATAATTATATGCCTCCCTCCGAAGATGAGGCAAGCCTCGACGACGACGAATTCGTCGTGCCAGAGGATCCCGTCGAGCAAGAGCGTTTTCAACGCAGGCTTATGGCCACGGCAAGAAGCATCAAGAAAAAACAGCAACAGCTTAGAGCTGATCAAGCTTTGCTAGTCGACAGATGGACTGAAGTCCTTGCGGCCGAAGAGCATAAACTCGAACGCCCCTCCAAGAGCTACCCAAAGCGCAGGTTGATACCCCGATTAGAGGAGGAAGCACTTAAACCTACATCACCAGCACTTGATATGGCCGACCGACCACCTCGTGGCCGCGACAGAGAGGCCTCTCGGCCCTCCACTCAAGCCACACCCCGTACCAAGGCACGGGAAAATGCGCCAGACCTGCGAGATATGTTGGAGGACAAGGCAAGGCAAACAAGATCGATCTACGGATCGTGTGGGCGCCCCATGACTCGAGACGGTAACCGTCACGCCGGACACAAATCCGGTAGGGCCGAACACAGTAGACAAAGCTCATTGGAGCTACGTCGTGATATAGCCCAGTACAGAGGCGCCGCACACCCACTATGCTTCACAGACAAAGTAATGGATCATCAAATCCCCGAGGGTTTCAAACCCGTAAACATCGAATCATATTATGGCACAACAGATCCCGTGGTATGGATCGAGGATTATCTCCTTCATATCCACATGGCCCGCGGCGATGATCTCAACGCCATCAAATACCTCCCACTCAAGCTTAAAGGACCAGCTCGGCATTGGCTTAACAGCTTGCCAGCAAGATCAATCAGTTGTTGGGAGGACCTGGAAGCCTCATTCCTCGACAATTTCTAGGGCACTTATGTGCGACCACCAGACGCCGATGACCTAAGACACGTAATTCAGCAGCCAAAGGAATCGGCCAGGCAATTCTGGACACGGTTCCTAACAAAGAAAAATCAAATAGTCGACTGTCCGGACGCATTGGCCCTAGCAGCCTTCGAGCACAATATCCGTGACGAGTGGCTTGCCCGGCACCTTGGACAGGAAAAGCCGAAATCTATGGCAGCACTCACGACACTCATGACCTGCTTTTGCGCGGGAGAAGACAGCTGGCTTGCTCGTAGCAACAATATGACCAAGAACCCTGGTAATTCGGATACCAGGGACAATAGTGGCAAGTCGTGTCGCAACAAGTAGAAGCGCCGCATTAACAGTGACAATGCTGAGGATACGGCAGTTAAAGCCAGATTCTGTCGGTGTACAAAAAGAGGGGTACACTTTTTGTACCCTATAACTGTGCACGGGCAGTCTGAGCCACGGGCACCACCACACTGAGCAAGGCAAGGGAGGTGAGCCAAGGTAAGGCCGAAGCTCAGGAGAAGCAGAACGACGCCAAGACCAAGACCAGAAAGAGAAAAGGGGACGAAGCGGACCCCCCCCGGCAAGATCCTTGCTGGGAGGCGGTTTTAGCAAACCCGGCAAGACCCTTGTCGTGGCAGCTCGCCCCACACCTACGGAGTGAGTCACCCTTGAGTCCACTACCCCCATGGGGCAAGGATTCGGGAGACATCCCCGTGGTGGCTTGCAGATCTTTGTGAAGACATTCAAGATCAGATACACCCTTTAGAAGATGATGATCCTTGGCGGGGTCCCAGCCAAGGAGGACCACAAGGCCCCCGGCAAGAGCCCTGCCGGGGATGACAGCAGGTGCCATGGCAAGACCCTTGCCGGGGCCCTCGCAAGACCCTTGCCAAGAACACCCGTAGGGCCACCATTAGGCCCACGCCAGTCAAACCTCCACCGCCGTTCGCATGCAGCTGCCGACCCAACCAGCTGGGCCGGCACCTGCGTGGCGGCATGCGGATCTTCGTGGAGACCCACCGCTGCACCACCTCAGCTGCGTGCCTGCCTACATGGCACCGCGGGCGCCGCTGGCCAGGGCGCGTGTCGACATGAGAGGGAGCAGCGACGGACAAGATAGGGCTCTCCCCCGTCCCCGATAAAGCAAGGACACCTAGGCAAGACACATTAAATGCGCCTTGTCATGTACTGCGAGGGATAACCTCACATTACTGTACCCTTTCCACCTCATCTGTGCCACTGTGGCAACCCCTTTCCTATAAAAGGAGGCCCGAGGCGACTAGGAGGAGGATTCAGATTTTTGGAGCTCCTCACGCCCCATAGCTAGCTCAAGAACACAAATATACAATCCACCAAAGCAGTAGTAGGGTTTTACGCATCCTCGCGGCCCGAACCTGGGTAAACGAACCGTGTGCTATCTCTTTGATCCGCTCTTCTCACGACCCCGCAACCGTAGTAGGGATTCTTGTGATCCCATAGGTGTCATTCCCACCGACATCTTTGGCGCGCCAGGTAGGGGGCGCACTGATGAGAATCGGCTCTAGCAGTTAGCCCGGCACTCCTTCATCTTCGTGACCCTTGAAGAAGAAAGGAGGCCAGAAGATCGACACTCGAGCGATCGCAAACAGAAGCTAAGTTGCACTGAACCCTTATTTGTGCTACCCTTCTTATTTGAGGTTATTCCCCCCTGGAGATATTTGCTTTGTATGAGAAACTTGCACGCCAGGGGGCTCTGCCACAATCGGCAATGCCCTTGCCCTGTTTCGAGTCCCCTCAACAGCTCAAGCGGCTGCGTCGAGAATGGCAGAGTAGCCTTCCGCGATCAGCAACGCCCCCGATTTTGACTCGAGTCATGCTTGAAAGTTTGAGCGGCTGTGTTTAGAACGGAAAGGTGGCTCGTCCGGCAGCACACGTACCCGGCTGGCCATGGGAATCCGTCCCCAAAACACAGATAGGGGCTTCCGCGCCGACAAGCCTTTCCGATCGACGTAGGGCACGCATACAATGAGGAATTGAACGGGGAAATAACATGCATGAAAATTAAGAGTACTTCGAAGTTATATTACATCACATCATAGCTGCGGTTCTAACTAAAGATAAAATTTGTCTTGGTTGGGAACCCGCAGCGGCGAAGAAGAACGGGATGCCTAATCCCGGCGCTGGCCTTCCACCCTCTTGATTTCGTCGATGCAGTTGGTGATGGGCTTGATGCGCTCCTTGAGCACCGTGATGTCAGTACCATCCGGCAAGCTCTTCATCGCGGCCGCGAAGTCAAGATTGGGATTCCAGTATGCCATCTTGATGAGGACCTTGGTCACGACCCTCCGACAAAGTCGCCGGGCCTCCTCGGCCAGCATGGCCGTCCTGTTGGAGTGAAGATAAGCCAAGGCTCCAAGGACGCCCTCGAAGAACAGGGTCAACTTGGTGTTGACGGTCCCGCTGCACTCAGGGGCGTACCTCACGTTTGGCATCCCCATGGTGGCCAACTGCGAGGTGACCCTGCCGGCAACCTCCTCCAGATGGCTGATCCATCTGTTCTCGCCCGCCACATAATCCTGGTGGGAGGCGGCCTCGTTCGCCCGCAGCTGCTTCTCCTCCTCCAGGCTCCTAGTCAAGGTCTCCTCCCGAGCCCTGCTCTCCGACAGCATCTTCTTGAGATCCTCCAGCTTCAGCTTGAGGTCTCTGACAGAGTTTTGCGCTTCGGAGAGCTCCCCAGCCCTGCTGATGACCACTCCTTGCGCCTCCACCAAGGCGTTGTTGAGCGTGCTCTTCTCATTGGATAGCTTGAGGGCCTGCTCCTTCAGCTCATCCTGCGCCACCTCCAACTCCCTTACCTTGCCGGCATGGGCCAGAGCCTGGGCATCGAGTGCCTCCTTGTGCCACTACTCCAGCTCGCGAGTCCGCCGCATGACAAGGGCCTCGAGCTCCTCATCCTTGCCACGGAATGTTATGGCAAGCTTCGCCTCACGCGCGGTGAGGTCCTCTTCCTGGGAATCCAAGGTGGCTTGATGCTGGTTCCGGGCGGCCTCGGCCGCGGCAGCCAAGTTCGCCGCCTTTTCCTAGGCCTTCTCGATGTCTGCCATCTTCATGGTGAGCTCCACATCGCACTCAGCCAATTTCTCCTGAAAGGCCCTCTGCTCCTCGCGAGCCTGGTGGAACCAGGTCTGCGTCTCGGCAACGCGCGCCTTGAAGTCCACCTCCGCGTTGTCCACTGTTGCCATCCTGGACTTAACCTTGTCCAGGCGAGCACGGTAGAGCACTTGGAGCTTCCGGAAATTGGCCCCCATGGCACAGAAAAGCTGCTCTTCTGGAGAACCGTCGCCACCAACGCCCGGCTCATCAACCACCTCGAGCCCGGTGGCGGCAAGCACCTCGCCGTCAAAAACTTCCCCTTTGGCGGGCGCCCGGCTTGACGCCCCTGGGAGGTGGACGAAGAGATCGTCGCCCACCTTCAGATATCTGCCGGGGCCCGAGGTTGAGGAGGAGGGAGGCTGTTCACCCACCACCTCTTCCTCGGCGGAGGCCTTGCCGGCCTCACCGGCAGGTCCACCACTGGCGCCCTCGGTAGAAGCCTCGCCGGTCGCCTTGGCGGCCCCCGCTGCGGTGTCCTCGGCAGCATCCTTGGCGGGCTCATCAGCGGCGACCTCGGCAGCATCCTCCATACCTGTTGAAGGAGGGCCTGGACATCAACGGGAGCAATGAAGCCAAGAAAAGAATAAGGGAAAACAGAGATGAAGGACAGGCGACTCACCAGTGCCAGGCTGTGAAGCAGAAGTCCCCTCTCCGCCAGCATTTGGCGCCGTGGCAGAGCCACCAGCGCCCAAGTTCCCCTCTTCCTCCATGGGTGTGGGCTCCGTGCCTGATGCCCTTGCCGGGGACGCCCCCCGCAGCGGCGTAGTCGATGGGGGTGGTGTGTTAGGAGTAGCCCTCTGTGGCTCCTCCTGCTGCCGCTCCCCTCCTGCAAACCCGGCAAGGTCAGCATCATAGCATCGAGCGCCTACCACATGTCGAGTAAGAAGAGGGTGACGAACTTACGCTGGGGGCTGCGCCGGGGGCTGCTGTTCGGGCTGCTCAGCACCACCAGTGGTGTCTTTGAAGCCCTAGCCGGGGGTTGGCTGCTCGTCGAGGTCCTCGCCATCTTCACCCTCTGGGCCAACGTCTCTGTCTCCCTACGGAAGCAAAAATGGGTCAAGACAAGTGACCCAATTCGAGGAAATGGAAATGACAGTAAGGAACGGAGAACTTACTCGTCATCCGTCTCCTCCTCTTCCACCAGTTTCCTTTTCCTCTCCGGGCTAAGAGGCCCGAGATCAAAAGGGAGCTCCACATCATCATCCGAGTCGACGCCTGCCGGAAGAGGCGAAAGAGGCGGCGGGGTTTGTGCGCGCCTGGATGAGGAAGGGGTTGTTGTCTTCTTCTTCTCAGCAGCCTTCGTCAGCCTCTTGGCTGCCGTGGCCCTCGTGTGGCGCCCAGACCCCTCCAGGGTCAATTGAGGCCGCGCAGCCCTGCCGGGCCGGACCGGCTCACCGGAGCCAGCCCGCCGCGGGACTCGCCCTCTTCCCCTGGTTGGCGTCGAGCCCGCCGCCATGTCCTCCTCCTCCCCCGATGACTCGTCGGCCCCGTCTTCGACGAGCGGAGATCCAGTGTCGGTGCTGCTGACCTCCCCGGAGGCCGCCGCCCACCGGGTGAGCTCCTCTTCCTCCGCCGCCGTTGCGGCCTTGTCCTCCACGCCCCCGGTGCTGCCGGCCTCCATGGCAAGATGTGCCTCCCTCGCCCTAGTGGCGATGTAGTCCAGCTCTGCCTGGGTGGTGTCCATGATAAGCCACCGCTCTGCGTCGGCATTGACGTACACCTCGATCAGGGTGTCAAAGAATTGATGCACATCCTCGTCCTTCGGCTCCTCCCAGCTCGGGACAGGGTCGTGCGCATTACAGTCCGGCATCATGGCGATGATCTCGGACCGACGTGAATTGTTGCACAACGGGACCACCCCCGCTGGCAGCTTGAAAAATGGCCCCTTGAGGGCCTTGCCAACCTTTGCGGCAGCCCTCGCAGCCTTGCCGGTCCGCTCGACCTCGCCATCGCGACACACATCAAGCTGGAAAAGCCGCTGGCAGAAGTGGGCATGCGCCAGCACTGTGAAGTTGTGATCGAGGCCGGGGCGGAGTCGCATAATGTCAGCCGGGTTCGTAAAGAGCCAAGCTGGCCTCCCCTTGCTGTGCAACAGGGCGATCCGGTGGCGAATGAAGTCCGCCCCGATCATCTCAAGGGTGAGTACGGCCTGGGTGAGCCGGAGAATCCTGGTGGTGGCGACGATGAGCCTCCCATCGGTGGCGTCGACATCGCTCCAATCGCTGCCACGGACCGGCGGCACTCGGCGGACCTTGCAGAATTCCGACGGGTTTTCATCTTCAATCCAGCACCACCGGCCACGCCATTCCTCCCACCTCTCCTTCACGGCACCGTCCGGGTACGCCCCCTTGAATCTTGGGATCCAGGTGACGCAACCGGAGATGGCTCCTCCCAGCTGGATTCGAAGGAAGAAGTAATGGCGGAAGAGCGTCTTGTTGGGCTGCACCCCGGCAAAGCCTTCGCAAAGATGCATGAAGAAAGCCATGCACGCCACCGCATTCGGAGTAAAATCCAAGAGGCGAAAGCCGAAGGTGCGCATAACGTTGCAGAAGAAATCGGAGAAAGGGGGGCATAACCCGCAAGAAAATTAATCAACGAAGAAGGGGTACCGATTTGGGGCAGGATCAGCGCAAGCGGTAGGAATGACGCGCGTCGTCGGGTGTCCCGAATCCTCTCCCCCCGTCTTCACTCCCCATAGGGGATTGAAGGAGGCCCGGAGCTCTTGAACATCAACCGTCGAGGGGAAGAAGAAGGCGTACTTCGTCCGGTCCCCCGACAGCACGCTGTCCGGCGGCTCCACCGTCCCGGCGCCCTTAGCCACCCCCTTGCCCTTGGCGAATTTGGGAGCCATGGCGACCAAGAAGTTCAGAGTGCTGAGGAAGGGGGATGGCGAAGCAACAACGACGGGCGACGGCAGAAGCTTAGGAAGGAAGGAAGAGAGGAAACGGCGGCTCTGAGATTGGAAAAGGCACGAGGAAAGAGGAGAAAGTGAGCAGCGCGCCCGCGGTTATTCCTTTCTTATGGGGGAAAACAACGGGACGCCTCCTTTCACATTAACTGTGATGTGACGCATGCCCACAAGAAGCAACCCCACGCATGCCGCCCACGTCACACATGCCTCCCCATGCCGTGCCATGCGCGGGAAGCATGGGAAGCACAGCACGCGAAGAGACTTACTGCGGTAAAAACCGCCCCGCCTACCCACGCACCATTTTTGGGCCTAGCCCAACGACGCGGTTGCGCTTATGTGTGGCCCAGGCCCGGGGGTTCCTGTCGGTGTACAAAAAGAGGGGTACACTTTTTGTACCCCTATAACTGTGCACGGGCAGTCTGAGCCACGGGCACCACCACACTGAGCAAGGCAAGGGAGGTGAGCCAAGGTAAGGCCGAAGCTCAGGAGAAGCAGAACAACGCCAAGACCAAGACCACAAAGAGCAAAGGGGACGAAGAGGACCCCCCCGGCAAGATCCTTGCCGGGAGGCGGTTTTAGCAAACCCGGCAAGACCCTTGTCGTGGCAGCTCGCCCCACACCTACGGAGTGAGTCACCCTTGAGTCCACTGCCCCCATGGGGCAAGGATTCGGGAGACATCCCCGTGGTGGCTTGCTGATCTTTGTGAAGACATTCAAGATCAGATACACCCTTTAGAAGATGATGATCCTTGGAGGGATCCCAGCCAAGGAGGACCACAAGGCCCCCGGCAAGAGCCTTGCCGGGGATGACAGCAGGCGCCACGGCAAGACCCTTGCCGGGGCCCCAGCAAGACCCTTGCCAAGAACACCCATAGGGCCACCATCAGGCCCACGCCAGTCAAACCTCCACTGTCGTTCGCATGCAGCTGCCAACCCAACCAGCTGGGCAGGCACCTGCGTGGCGGCATGCGGATCTTCGTGGAGACCCACCGCTGTGCCACCTCAGCTGCCTGCCTGCCTACATGGCACCACGGGCGCCGCTGGCCAGGGCGCGTGTCGACACGAGAGGGAGCGGCGACGGACGAGACAGGGCTCTCCCCCGTCCCCGATAAAGCAAGGACACCTGGACAAGACGCATTAAATGCGCCTTGTCATGTACTGCAAGGGATAACCTCACATCACTGTACCCTTTTCACCTCCTGTGTGCCACTGTGGCAACCCCTTTCCTATAAAAGGAGGCCCGAGGCGACCAGGAGGAGGATTCGGCTTTTTGGAGCTCCTCACGCCCCATAGCTAGCTCAAGAACACAGATATACAATCCACCAAAGCAGAAGTAGGGTTTTACACATCCTCGCGGCCCGAACCTGGGTAAACGAACCATGTGCTATCTGTTTGATCCGCTCTTCTCACGACCCCGCGCCCCGCAACCGTAGTAGGGATTCTTGTGATCCCATAGGTGTCATTTCCACCGATAGATTCAGAGGCTATAAATCCGGTCAACGGAAAAAGCCATTCAAAAGAAATCCTAGGGTCCCGTCCAATTTGGACCGAATACTCGACCGCTTGTGCCAGATACATGGCACCCCCGAAAAGCCGGCCAATCACACCAACAGGCATTGTTGGGTGTTCAAGCAGGCAGGCAAGTTAAATGCCGAAAATAAAGACACGGGGCTGCATAGCGATGACGACGAAGAGCCCCGGCCGCCGAACAACAGTGGACAGAAGGGTTTTCCCCCACAAGTGCGGACAGTGAACATGATATACGCAACCCACATCCCCAAGAGGGAGAGAAAGCGCGCGTTAAGGGACGTATACGCGGTAGAGCCAGTCACCCCAAAGTTCAACCCATGGTCCTCCTGCCCGATCACCTTTGATCGAAGGGACCATCCCACTAGCACCCGTCATGGCAGATTCGCCGCATTGGTTCTAGACCCAATCATTGACGGATTTCATCTCACTAGAGTCCTTATGGACGGCGGCAGCAGCCTGAACCTGCTTTACCAGGATACAGTGCAGAAAATGGGCATAGATCCCTCGAGGATTAAGCCCACCAAAATGACCTTTAAAGGCGTAATACCAGGTGTAGAGGCCAACTGTACAGGCTCAGTCACACTTGAAGTGGTCTTCAGATCTCCGGATAATTTCCGAATCGAGGAGTTAATCTTCGACATAGTCCCATTCCGTAGTGGCTATCACGCACTGCTCGGGCGAACCACATTCGCCAAGTTCAATGCGGTACCGCACTACGCATACCTTAAGCTCAAGAGGCCAGGCCCTCGAGGAGTAATTACGGTCAATGGAAACACCGAACGCTCTCTCCGAATGGAGGAGCACACGGCGGCCCTTGCAGCGGAAGTACAAAGTAGCCTCACTAGGCAGTTCTCCAGTCCGTCCATTAAACGCCCGGACACCGTCAAGCATGCCTGGAGTAACCTACAACAAGACCGCCTGGCACGTTCCGAGCATGCGTAGCAATGCGGCCCCAACCCCAGCCCTCGCAAAAATGCGACACCAGTACTTCGCGTACATAACTACGCCCTAGAGATACCATGGGTACAGGGGGAGGGGCACCATGACGGCACGCCCAAAACATGGCTTAAACCGCACCAGGGGCTGCCGATTTTTTAATTTTCTCTTACTTTCAGGACTCCACTCTTCGGAAGGCCTGTTCGGCAGTTCAATTGCCGCATAAACGATGCAAGAACCAGGGAAGCAGACAAGCCATGCCGCATTACGGAACTCCCAGGTGGTCTCTATCACGAGCAGTATACCTATTTCGCATACCATTCTGCAGCCTGCCCCTGGAACGGACATGTTAAATAGTCCAACCTTTTGCTTATCACATTATTTGTATCGTTCTGCTTTGATCGCACCCCTTTTTAATAAACAATGCATAGCTTTTGTCTCTCTTTGCATTACTTTTTTTTACAAATATATCTTCCTTAACGACATGTTGCACCCGTACACTTTGGTACGGCCAAAATACGCCAGGGGCTTTAGTACCCCTCAATATGGTGTGAGAAGTCCGAACACTTTAACAAGTGCGGCACCCCGAACATATAGCATTATATGCATCGGCTCCGAATCATGTCTTGGGTCAATAGTTGGGTTTGCTCGACTCCTATGTTTTGGTGCCTTACGTTCCGCTATATCGGCTAAGGTAGCACTAGGAGAACTACTGCGATTGTGCCCCAGTTGAGCTGGGTCGAGCACCTCAGTAGAGAAAGCTAAAAATGACTGTCATGATGAAGCGAGATCCGGTCGCTGTTCGAGAGGTTTTTCGAGTCCCTAAAGACTTATGCCGCTTAGAGCGAGGAGTCGGCTCTGTCCGGCCAAGGCGTGGATAGCGCCCCAAACTCGGTCTTCCGAATACCAGGGGCTTCGCCAAAATTTATAATTATAGAATTCTATGGCTAAGTGAGTGTTCACGCATTATAGTACGATTGCCTTGTTCATTGTGCTGAGCGCCTCCCTCGACGGACCCAAACATGGGAAAAAGAGCGCTCAGGTTTATCCCCGAACACCCCAGCACTAGCGGCACGGGGGCAGAAACCGACGACTCGCCATCTCTCAGAATTGATAAACAGCAGCATAGAAGGTAATATTTTAAATTCCAACAGCATTGCTTAGCGCATATGAACAAGTTTTCAGCGCACAGGACAAAAAGAGCGAGTTTTACTCAAAAATTACATCCCTGGAACATTCATCCGCCACAAGGAGGGCACCCTTCAGAACATCTGTATAATAATTCTCGGGCTTGCGATGCTCTTTCCCCGGCGGTGGCCCGTCCTTCACAAGCTTCTCAGCACCCAGCTTGCCCCAGTGCACCTTAGCACGGGCAAGGGCCCTACGGGCACCTTCAATGCAGACGGAGCGCTTGATGACTTCGAGCCTTGGACAGGCCCCCACCAGCCGCCGCACCAGCCCGAAATAGCTCCCAGGCAGAGCCTCTCCCGGCCACAGCCGAACTATGAGGCCCTTCATGGCCTGTTCGGCCGCCTTGTGGAGCTCGACCAGTTGCTTCAGCTGGTCGCTCAGGGGCACGGGGTGTCCGGCCTCAACATACTAAGACCATAACACCTTCTCTGTCGAGCTGCCCTCCTTGGCTCGATAGAATGCGGCGGCATCGGACAAGCTACGGGGAAGATCTGCGAATGCTCCTGGAGAGCTCCGGATTCGGGTAAGTAACAAGTAACTCACGTTTATGTGTTTGCTTTGCATAAGGAATGCCTTACCCGCCGCTATCTTTTTCACCGCATCCAACTCCTGGAGGGTCTTCTGGGATTCGTCCTTGGAGGACTTGGCATTTTCAATAGCCATCGCGAGCTCGGACGCTCGAGTCTTTGAGTCAAGCTCCAAACTCTCATGTTTTTTCATGAGAGCCTGGAGCTCTTGCCGCACCTTTCCAACCTGGGCCTCATACTTCTCCCGCTTGGTGCACTCCATGGCCGCCCTCTTCTCGGCCTTGCCAGGCGCTTGCTTAAGGGTCGCCACCTCAGACATGGCCCCTACAATAGCCACGATAATCCTGTCATTTTTTGCAATTGCACTTTTCTTTTATATGTTTAAACAAGGTATTTCTTACCTTCCTTGTCCTCGAGCTGCTTCTTGGCATGCCCGAGCTCTTGCTCGCACTGCTCGAGGTTCTGCTTTAGCATGTCCACTTCCGTAGTCAGTACGGCGGACGCTAGCAGAGAAGCCTGCATACGCATATTGACTCTTTTTTGTTAGACTCCTGCGAATTTAATTTGATCCTCTATTCGGCTTTTCTTCCCGAACGCCAAACAGAGCATCAGGGGCTACTGTCTATGCGATAATATTATTTACACATTCTTTACTTACCTCAAAGCCTGTTAAAAGGCTAGCACAAGCTTCAGTCAGTCCGCTCTTGGTGGACTGAACCTTCTGGACCACCGCACTCATAATGGTGCGGTGCTCCTCGTCGATGGAGGAGCCTTTGAGCACCTCCAACAGATTGTCTGGCGCCTCCGATTGGACGGGGGTCACCGGCACGGTGGGCTTGCTCCTCTTGGAAGGAGGTCGCCCGCCGGACTCTGGAACCTTTGAAGGTTCCGGAGCGGTGTCCGGCCTAGAGCCGGACTTGGAGCCCTGGGGGGTTTTATCCCCTTTACTCCTGGAGTCCGGGAGGTCGCCTTGCGGCGCCTCCAGGACCACCTCCTCCTGGCTTGGAACCTGTTGGCACAACACTTCGGCGTCGTCCGTAGGGCGGGGGGAGGAAGCCGTCGGAAGCGAATTCACATCCGACGAGTCCAGTGAACCACTCGACGACGCGTCGAGCCGGTCTTTGGGTGGGCTGCATAAACATATTCGACATAAGGGAAAGCTGTGCAATAAAGGAATACTATGAATTACTCCAGTATCCGGATACTTACGATTTCGCCAGGGGCTTGGCCCTGAGCGGCCACTCCTCTCCGCCGTCGTCGGCGTTCGTGGAGTAGTCCAGAGGAAGGGTTTTCCCCTTATTGGACCCTTCGGCCTCCCTAGTGAGGGCGGCCTTCCTTTTCTTCCCTCCCCCCGCTGGAGGGGGAGAGGTCTCTTCTTCCTCCTCGTCTTCATGGGAGGAATGCGCCTTGGAGCCGTCGGATGATGAACCCGACACCTCCTGGCGCCGGGCACTTTTTCGAGTCCCGGTGGCCTTCTTCTCCGGCACCACATGGGGTGCCGGAACCAGCAACTTCGCCAAGCGAGCATCGGCTAGGTCTTCGGGCAAAGGAGCCGGACAGTCAATTTGTCCGAACTTCACCTGCCAAACCTGTCAAAGTAAAGGGAGCTTAGATCCCGCATAGAGTTAAACTATGAAAAACTAATACCCTATAAAAGGTACAAACAACTTACCGCGCTAGCGTGATGCTGCGTGTTGAATCCGCGATCCTCGGTAGCGGATGCGGGAGCCTCGGCGCCCTTGAAAAGCACCTTCCAGGCATCTTCGTACGTCGTATCGAAGAGCCTGCTTAGAGTTCGGTGTTGTGCCGGGTTGAACTCCCACAGATTGAAGGCCCGTTGTTGACACGGGAGGATCCGGCGGACGAGCATAACCTAGACTACGTTGACAAGCTTGAGCTACTTCTCCACCAGGGTTTGGATGCATGTTTGCAGTCCAGTCACCTCTCCTTTGCTGCCCCATGACAGGTCCGTCTCTTTCCAGGATGTGAGCCGCGTTGGGGGTCCGGACCAAAACTCGGGGGCTGCGACCCACTCAGGGTCGCGCGGCTCGGTGATGTAAAACCACCCCGATTGCCACCCCTTCAGGGTCTCCACAAAGGAGCCCTCGAGCCATAAGACGTTGGGCATCTTGCCCACCATGGCGCCTCCGCACTCTGCGTGGTTGTCGCGCACCACCTTCGGCTTGACATTGAAAGTCTTGAGCCATAGGCCTAAATGGGGGCAGATGCAGAGGAAAGCCTCGCACACGACGATAAACGCCGAGATGTTGAGGATGAAGTTCGGGGCCAGATCATGGAAATCCAGGCCGTAGTAGAACATGAGTCCCCGGACGAATGGGTGGATAGGAAAGCCGAGTCCGCGGAGGAAATGGGGAAGGAACACTACCCTCTCATGGGGCCTTGGGGTGGGGAGGAGCTGCCCCTCTTCGGGAAGCCGGTACGCGATGTCGTTAGACAAGTATCCGGCCTTCCTCAGTTTTTTGATGTGTCCCTCCGTGATGGAGGAGACCATCCACTTGCCTCCCGCTCCGGACATGGCTGGAGAAGGTTGAGGTGGGGAGTGCGGACTTGGGTGCTGGAGCTCGAGTGCACGAAAATGGATAGGCAAAGGAGGAAGAAGGCGTAGGTGAAAAGGTGGGTCCTTATCCCCTTATATGGGTGGACGCAACTACGTGTCCCCACCATCCTAGTAAAACTCGCTTATATCCAAGCGCCGTAATCAATGGCGCAGTTGGGTTACCCACGCCCGTATTGATGAGAATCCCGGAATAAGGGGACACGATCTCTGCTTTAACAAGACATGCCAAGGAAACCGCCTCGCCTGACACGCTGAGGTGGGATAATAAAACGATTCGAATAAAGGCCTGGCCGTGGTGCGTCACATTATGGAATACGTCAGCAGATTAGATTTGTGTAAATATTATTCTCTCTATGGCAATATGTGGAAACTTATTTTGCAGAGCCGGACACTATCTTTGTGTTCAAAAATCTTCTATGAAGTACTTGGAGGAGGAACCCGCCTTGCAATGCCGAACACATTCTGCGCGCCGGACTCGTTGTCATTGAAGCCTCGTTCAGGGGCTACTGAGGGAATCCTGGATTAGGGGGTGTCCGGATGGCCGGACTATACATTCAGCCGGACTCCTGGACTATGAAGATACAAGATTGAAGACTTCGTCCCGTGTCCGGAAGGGACTTTCCTTGGCGTGGAAGGCAAGCTTGGCGATACGGATATATAGATCTCCTACCATTGTAACCGACTTTGTGTAACCCTAACCCTCTCCGGTGTCTATATAAACCGGAGGGTTTTAGTCCGTAGGACAACATTCAGAACAACAATCATACCATAGGCTAGCTTCTAGGGTTTAGCCTCTCCGATCTCGTGGTAGATCTACTCTTGTACTACCATATCATCAATATTAATCAAGCAGGACGTAGGGTTTTACCTCCATCAAGAGGGCCCGAACCTGGGTAAAACTTCGTGTCCCTTGCCTCCTGTTACCATCCGGCTTAGACGCACAGTTCTGGACCCCCTACCCGAGATCCGCCGGTTTTGACACCGACAATGAGCCTCCTGAAGTATTAACTTCCTGATCTCTGTGTTATTGGGCACATAAACACGGTCCTCAAACCATAAGGTGTCGTCCTCATCCTCACGAAAACCTTTGGCCTTTCCTTTGCTCATTTTCCGTTTTATCTCGGCAATCTCTTTGTCATCCTTCTGAGCTTCTTGAATCTTTCCTAACAATGTAGAGTGAACCTCCATTGTTGCAACAACACCTCTAGGAACAATCTCCAAACGAAGTTCTCGGAGATCCTCTACTAACTCCTTCGGCAATCCCATGCTTTCTAGGGTATTAGCATAACTCTTCCGGCTTAAAGCATCTGCTACGACATTGGCCTTTCCGGGATGATAGTGCAGCTTCATGTCATAATCCTTTATAAGCTCCAATCATCTTCTCTGCCTAAGGTTCATTTCCTTCTGGGTGAAGATGTACTTCAAACTCTTATGATCCGTGTACACATCACAATGGTTTTCAATAAGGTATAATGCCTCCAAGCCTTCAACGCATGCACTACGGCTGCTAACTCCAAATCATGTGTGACATAATTCAACTCGTGCGGTTTCAGTTGTCGTGAGACATACGAAACAACTCTTCAGTCCTGCATAAGCACACTTCCAAGTCCTAAGTGAGAGGCGTCGCAATACACTTGGAAATCATTATGTATATCTGGTAGTGTCAGCACTGGAGCTGTCGTCAAACGTTTCTTCAGCTCTTGGAAACTTGCCTCACAATCTTCCCTCCATTTAAACTTGGTATCCTTCTTCAACAATTCTGTCATTGGCTTCACGATCTTGGAAAAATTCTCAATGAATCTCCGGTAGTATCTTGAGAGTCCAAGAAAACTGCGGATCTCGCTAACTGAAGTGGGTGCCAACCATTCAATGACTGACTGAGCCTTGGTGGGGTCTACTGCTATACCTTCTCCTGATATAACATGTCCAAGGAATCCGACTTCCTTCAACCAAAACTTGCATTTGCTGAACTTGGCATACAACTGATGTTCCATGAGTTTCTCGAGAACTAAACGCAAATGCTCCTTGTGCTCCTCTTCATTCTTCGAATATACCATTATATCATCAATGAACACCACAACAAACTTATCCAAATATTCCATGAACACCTTGTTCATCATGCTCATGAAATAGGCAGGGGCGTTAGTCAGTCCAAACGACATGACCATATATTCGTATAACCCGTACCGTGTGGTGAATGTTGTCTTTGGTATATCTTTATCTCGTATCTTCAACTGATGATATCCTGATTGCAGATCGATCTTCAAGAACACCTTAGCTCCTTGCAGCTGGTCAAACAGATCGTTGATCGTCGGCAATGGGTACTTGTTCTTAATCGTCACTTCATTCAATGCCCGATAATCAACAACCATCCTTAGGGATTTATCCTTCTTCTCAACCAAAGCACTCGGGCTCCCCATGGTGATGAACTCCGTCGGATGTAACCTTTCTCCAATAACTCCTTGATCTACTTCTTAATCTCCTCTAGATCATTCGCAGGCATCCGATAGGGTCTCTTGGATATTGGCCCTGTGCCTGGCAATAGCTCAATCAAAAACTCGATATATCGATCCGGTGGCATGCCTGGTAACTCCTCTTGGAAAACATCCGGGTAATCCTTTACTACAGGCACTTCCTCCTGAACAACTCCCGTGAGGGTATTTACTTGGCTACTTCTTGGTGCATTCCTAGATATATACTTGATCCTTTTTCCCTCCGGGGTGATGAGACAAATTGACTTACTAACACAGTCAATGCTTCCTCCGTACTTTGACATCTAGTCCATTCCTAATATCACATCCAATCCTTGTGACTCCAAGATAATTAGGTCGGACAAAAAAACATGGCTACCAATGGTTAAGGGTATCTGGTCGCACCATCGACTAGTCATATACTCTGCTCCAGGTGAGCTTACTAACAAAGGGGTCCTAGGGGTTTGGGTCGGTAGTTTAAACTTATCCACGAATTCCCTTGATATGTATGAATGCGATGCACCAGTATCAAAAAGAACAAGAGTGGTAAATGACTTAACCAAAAACATACCTATAACCGCGTCTGGCTGCTCTTCAACCTCCTCCACGTTAATGTGGTTCACTTGTCCTTTGTTGAATGGATTGGGCTTCTTCCCAGCGCTCCCATTTCCATTTCCATTCTTCCCTTCAGGGCACTCCGTGGCATAGTGTCCAGTCTTCCCGCACTTGAAGCAAGTAACGTGGCTTAGGTCTCTCTTGGTGGGTGTGGCTGGATTGGGGCGGTTCTGATTATTGCTTGTTCCATTCCCATTCCCATTCCTTGAGCCAGTATGATTATGGTTACTTCCTCCATTATGGGTGTGGCCTCCATGGTTATGAACAAGTCCTCCCGAGTTCGGGGTTAGGCGAGGCTTATGCTGAGCTCCTGAGTTATATCTCCCTTGTCCATACTTCCTCTTACGGCTCTCAATCTGCTGCTGCTTCCCTTCAATCATAAGAGCCTTATCTACCAACTCCTGGTAGTTGGTGAATGTTGCCACCATCAACTGCATGCTCATCTCATCATTCAGCCCTTCCATAAACTTCTCCTACTTTGGGGCATCTGTGGCCACATCATCAGGGGCATAGCGAGATAACTTGCTAAACTCATCCGCGTACTGAGCCACAGTATGGTTCCCCTGGCGTAAGTTGCGAAATTCATGCTTCTTCAAATTCATGGCTCCAGTTGAGACATGGGCTGTATGGAAGGCTTGCTGAAATTGGTCCCATGTCGCCGTGGCTATAGGGTAGGTGATAGTGTAATTCTCCCACCATGAGGCTGCTGGTCCATCCAACTGATGTGCGGCAAAACGCACCTTCTCAGCATCGGTACATCCTGTAGTGGTTAACTCCCTTCCAATCATGTGGAGCCAATCATCTGCTACTATAGGCTCGGTGCTACTAGAAAACACCGGCGGCTGCAACCTTAGAAAACGGGCTAAGTTGTCAACTGGTGGTGGTGGTGGTGGATTGTTGTTGTTGTTGTTGCCTTGGTTCTGAACTAACAACTGCATCAGGGTATTCTGTTGCTGGATCAACTGAGTGAGCTCCGGTGGGAAAGCAAATACGGGGTCACGTCTCGGAGGCATCTGATGGGTTTAGAGGGGAGAGATTTGAATAGAATGAGGTCTAATGAGAAAGCACTACCCATATGCACATGAGACAAACACAATCATTTCACTCAATCAATCAAGCAAGGCATACAATCGGTCTAGAACTATCGTAAAAGTTCTCGGTCTACTCTATTTACATGGTGGAGTACTACTACTAATGTGGTGGTCTACTAAAAATATTCCTCAGTTGAAGACTCCATGATATCTGCTCCAGCTTCGTCTTCAAAGTCATCATTGCTAAGGTCAGAGTCGGTGTCGTTGATGATGATGTAGTCCTCCGGGCGAATCTCCTTGGGTTGTTCGTCTTCTCCTCCTGGTGTGGGGTCTCCCGGGAATACTCCTAGCTTCCTTTCCACATCATCATTCTTCTCCACTAGTATGATGATTTCCACCTCATAATCTTCACGTGTAGCCTTGAGTTCTTCCTCCAGTTACGTGATCCTAGTCATTGCGTTCTTCAGATCTATCATGCCTGCGCACATCTGATTCTCCTGACGTTGAATGTGCTAGTTTAGTTCCTGGATGAAAGCTGCAATTGATCTATCCTTCCTGGTGTTGATCATCTCCCATTGCTCGTCTCGGCGCCCACAAATCTAATAGATAGTATCCTTAGGCTCCTTGTGGTAAACTTCTCCAATGCGTCCCATGGTGATGTGAGCTGCCATACTCTTTCCTAGACTCCAGGTTGGTGCATCAAAGGAAAACTCTATGGGTTTAGTGACTGGCGTGAAGGTTCTTCCTGGAACTTGAACTTGAATCGCCCATCTCTCCTCTTCTGGTAAAGTGGCATTGTAAGTCCCAGTGAAGCTTGGTATTCCTATGTTCAGGTACCTAGTGACTTCCTTCAGGTATCGTCCAAAAGGTGCTTCTTCATCCGGTTGTGCAAACTTGTTTCTTGCATCCGCCGTCCTAAAGAGTAGAAAATGGAGAGGAGTCAGAAATGAGAAGAGAATAGTGATCTATGGATTTTAGCTTAGTGGTCCTGTCCTACACTCAGCGTGTGCTCTGATATCATCTTGTAGCGACCCGACCTCAAACGGTCAAGTCTCTGTGCTTCAGTGTCATCCCTAGAATGGTAATGCTGACACACAATACTCGAGGATTTATAGCAGAGTAGCAATCACACACTTATTACATAGAATGTCTCTAGAGAGAACTTATTACAATAAATATGGCTTAAGGCCATCTAATACGATAACAGCGGAAGGCTTGGAAGATAAAGTGAGTCCATCAACTCCAACGGCATAGCTGAGCTGCACAGCAACTACCTAACAAACCTTACTCCTCGTCTGAAAAGTATGCAACATAATATGTTGCAGCTCGAAAATGGGTCAGCACATGGAATATGCTGGCAAAGTAACACAGTAGAGCAAGAGCAGAATAATGCTATCACTACATGCATATTTGGCTGGTGGAAAGTTCTATGGGTACAGTTTTGCGAAAAGCCAATTTTTCCCTACATCAAAGGAATAGATTTTTAATTTAACTATCATGGTAGTTGAAACATCATTGAGAAGGTTCCTCCAACTCAATACCAATTAAGGTAATTATCAACCCCAACAATTTTAATTTAAGAGTGATGAGATACTCAAGATACTCCAAGTACTAGACACTCAAGATGTCCATAACCGGGGACACGGCTAACCATGATTAGTTTGTACACTCTGCAGAGGTTTGCGCACTTTTCCCCATAAGACTTGATCACCTCTGTTGAATTTCTCGCACTACATGGTGTTTGAGAAACGGATGACCAAGACACAGTCTTTCTGAAACATTAACTCTCTACTCCGGGCAGACCATACCAAACCTACAACCCACTACTTGCTGATCCACCTCTTCAAGAGCTTCACGTAACTTACTTAACTATGCTAGAGACCATAATAGCTTGTGGCTACACACGGAAGTTTCTAGCATGAATCAGCTCAGTTCCCTTTGAGCCTGGGTGGCGGTCCATAGGAAGATCACACGGGTACTCCGGGATTTCCAAAAATACAGGCAACACTGGGTACTCCAGGTGCCTCAATCCACCCAGATGTGTATTTAAGTTGCCACCTTAAGTTGAACCATTAATTAACAATCTCACATCTGTCATGGATTTCACTCACCCAAACCACATCTACGAGCATAGCATAGCAATATAAGCAACGCGTAGAAGTAACTCCCAAGGGTTTGAATGTAACAGGGCAATAGGTTCTACCTCATCAACTACTTCCCAACCCACATGTTAATGCCATCCTAACCATGCAATGTTTGAGGATTGGAACTAATGCATAAAAACTGGGTGATAAAGAGTATGATCAAAGTGTTACTTATCTTGCTGACGATCCGCGTAACCTAGAGACTCCAAATAACACGCTTCGCACTCTGGGAATTCTATCGCAAACAAACAATATCATACATAAGCAATCAAACAAAGAAACACGGGTAAAACTCAAATAAGAAGGTCTAACCAGAAAGTTCAACTTAAGAACTCCAGTTTGCAAAAAGAACCAAATCGAATGGAGCAACAAAACTCAAACGGCGAAAGAAACAAGATCCATTTACTAATCTGGACCTAGATCAAATTTTACAGTAGCAAAAGCTTGTTCGAGTTGGTTAGATGAAAATAGGGTCTCGAGACGAAGATCTAGGCATTTGAATCGCCTGATTCCGACAAACGAGCGAAAAGATAAACTAGAACGAAAATCGGATCAGAAATCGTGATCAGAAATAATCGCGAATAAAATCCGATTAAAGAAAGCTGACGAATAGGCTAACAAACGAGCATTCGCTGTCTGCGGCTAAACGGTGAAAACCGTTCGTAAAAACGAACGTACGGACGAACGTCCGCTAAATAACTAAACCTGAAAAAAAATAAACCATTCTACTAAAAAATAAAACCGCAGGTCCTAAAAAACCGATCGGTTTTTCCGTAGAAAACCGACGGCGGCGGCGGCGGTTACCGGCGGCGGCGGCGGTTACCGGCAGCGGCGGAACGGCGGCGGAGGAGGAGGATCCGGCGGGCGGGGCGGCGGTGCGCGCGGGCGGCGGCGGCGGCGCGTGCGGTGGCGGTGGCTCAGGCGGCTAGGGTTCGGGCGGGGGTACGGTGTGGGCTGAGGGGCGGCTCCCCCGGCTTATAAGGCCGGCCGGGCCGAGAGTCCTAGACGGACACGGCCCGGTTAGGTCGGTTCGTGTTTTTTTTAACAATTCGAACGTGCAGAAAAAGAAAGGAAAGAAATACTAAACGGACTCTAAAAATCCAGAAATAAATTTTCCCCGTCCTCTAAAAATAAGCCAGACAAGGTGAACATTTATTTGGGCCTAAAATGCAATTTTGAAAAACGCATATTTTTCCTAATTCAAAGAAAATGGCAATGAAACTCCGAATAAAGAACTTATTTGATTTTAATATTAAATCTCTGGTATTTCTTTATTTTGAGGAAGTCATTTTATCCTCTCTCTTTTATTTTTTTATAAAAGAAATATTTCAGATAAATAAAATTAAAATCAAGCGATCCTCTTTTCATAATTCGAGAAAAGCTCAAATATGAAAAATAACGAAATCCCCCACTCTCTCCGTGGGTCCTTGAGTTTCTTAGAATTTCTAGGATCAACCAAAATGCAATAAAATATGATATGCAATGATGATCTAATGCATAACATTCCAAATTGAAAATTTGGGATGTTACAATTATTGAGGTTTTCATGGATGATTTCTCCATTTACGGAACTTATTTTGATGATTGCTTAAGCAACCTTGACCGAGTTTTGCAGAGATGTGAAGAAACTAATCTTGTCTTGAATTGGGAGAAGTGCCACTTTATGGTTAATGAAGGTATTGTCTTGGGGCATAAAGTTTTTGAAAGAGGCATTGAAGTTGATAAAGCTAAAGTAGATGCTATTGAAAAGATGTCGTGCCCTAAAGATATCAAAGGTATAAGAAGTTTCCTTAGTCATGCTGGTTTCTCTAGGAGGTTTATTAAAGAATTATCTAAGATTTCTAGGCCTCTCACCAATCTCTTACAAAAAGATGTTCCTTTTGTTTTTGATGATGATTGTGTAGAAGCATTTGAAATACTTAAGAAAGTGTTGATTTCTGCTCCTATTGTTCAGCCACCTAATTGGAATTTACCCTTTGAAACTATGTGTGATGCTAGTAATTATGTTGTTGGTGCTATTCTAGGACAAAGAGTTGATAAGAAATTAAATGTTATTTAGTATGCTAGTAAAACTCTAGACAGTGCCTAGAGAAATTGTGCTACCACTGAAAAAGAATTTTTAGCAGTTGTATTTGCATGTGATAAGTTCAGACCTTATATTGTTTATTCCAAAGTAACGGTTTACACTGATCATGCTGCTATTAAATATCTTATGGAAAAGAAAGATGCTAAACCTAGACTTATTAGATGGGTTCTCTTGCTACAAGAATTTGATTTGCATCTTATTGATAGAAAGGGAGCTGAGAACCTCGTTGCAGACAACCTATCTAGGTTAGAGAATGTTCTTGATGTCCTACTACCTATTGATGATAGCTTTCCTGATGAACAATTAAATGTTATAAATGCATCTCATAATACTCCATGGTATGATGATTATGCTAATTATATTGTTGTTAAATTTATACCACCTAGTTTCACATACCAGCAAAAGAAAAAGATTTTCTATGATTTAAGACATTACTTTTGGGATGACCCACACCTTTATAAAGAAGGAGTAGATGGTGTTATTAGAAGTTGTGTGCCCGAGCATGAACAGGAATAGATCCTACGCAAGTGCCACTCCGAGTCTTACGGAGGACACCATGCTGGAGATAGAACTCCACATAAGGTATCGCAATCCAGTTTCTATTGGCCCACTCTATTTAAAGATGATCGTAAGTTTGTATTGTCTTGTGGTCAATGTCGAAGAATTGGTAATATTAGTAGACGTCGGGAAATGCCTATGAATTATTCACTTGTTATTGGACCATTTGATGTTTGGGGCTTTGATTATATGGGACCTTTTCCTTCCTCTAATGGATATACACATATTTTAGTTGCTGTTGATTACGTTACTAAGTGGGTAGAAGCTATCCCAACTAGTAATGATGATCATAACACTTCTATTAAGATGCTTAAAGAAGTTATTTTTCCGAGGTTTGGAGTCCCTAGATATTTAATGACTGATGGTGGTTCACATTTTATTCATGGTGCTTTCCGTAAAATGCTTGCTAAGTATGATGTTAATCATAGATCTGCATCTCCAAATCATCCTCAGTCTAGTGGTCAAGTAGAATTGAGTAATAGAGAGATTAAATTAATTTTACAAAAGATTGTTAATATATCTAGAAAGAATTGGTCTAAAAAACTTGATGATGCTTTGTGGGCTTATAGAACTTATAAGAATCCTATGGGTATGTCTCCATATAAAATGGTTTATGGAAAAGCATGTCATTTACCTCTTGAGCTAGAACATAAGGCATATTGGGCTATTAAAGAGCTCAACTATGATTTCAAACTTGCCGGTGAGAAGAGGTTATTTGACATTAGCTCACTTGACGAATGGAGAACCCAAGCCTATGAGAATGCCATGTTGTTTAAACAAAAAGTTTAAAGATGGCATGATAAAAGGATACAAAAGTGTGAGTTTAATGTAGGTGATCATGTTTTGCTATACAACTCTCGTTTAAGATGTTTTGCAAGAAAGCTTCTCTCTAAATGGGAAGGCCCTTACATTATTGAGGAGGTCTATCGTTCTGGTGCCATAAAAATCAACAACGCCGAAGGTAAAAATCCGAAGGTAGTAAATGGTCAAAGACTCAAACATTATATTTCAGGTACTCCCATAAATGTAGAGACCAATATAATTGATACCATAACCCCGGAGGAGTACATAAGGGACACTTTCCAGAACATTTTAGACTCTTAAAAGGAATAGGTATGAGGTACGGTAAGTAAACCGACTCCAAAATGTTTCCAATGATAAATTTCTCCATTTTGAATATTTAAAAATTAGAAAAATTAAAAGTAGTCTGAAAGAGACACGAGGCCACCACAAGGGTGGAGGGCGCGCCCCCGACCTTGCAGCCACCTCGTGTGCTCTCCCGACTCCATTTTCTTGCAGAATACTTATTTTGGTCGGTAAAAATTCATTATATAATCTCCTGAAGGTTTTGACCACCGTACCATGCAAAAATCTCTTGTTTTTGTTTTGAGCTGTTTTTCCTGACAGATCTAGATCGCCATGACGTCTCCAAGCGCCCCCAAGGACAAGTTTTTCGATAAGGTCATCAACCCCTACCTCGCGGAGGTGTTGCGGCACCCTCAAGCCATTGAGTTGCGTGAGGGGGTGGTGCAAATCTGTGATATTGAGGGGCCGAAGAAGACCGGAAGCATGGAGATGAGGCTCAAAGCAATGGAGCAACAAGTTTTCAAGTGCCAAGGGATGGTGGAGCGTGGAATCAACGCAAAACACATGATGATCGCGGAGTTCACCAACAAGCACAAGCCGGATCCCAAGAGCATTGAGGAGGCCATCTTCAGGCTACATGAAAAAATCGGGCATCTCCAAGCCGAGATCTATGACCTGCAAAGCCAAAACTGTGAGTATGAATATAGATTCAAGAGGATGAGTTCGGCTGCCGTTTTGAGGATCTCGGAGACTCAGTCATCTTTCTATGATGGTGAACCTATGCCTTGGAAGATGGATGACAAGCCTACTTTATCAACAACTCCTTCATCACCACCCCCGAAGAAATGGACATAAATACATGGGTATGGGCACTCCCCTTGGCAACTGCCAAGCTTGGGGGAGTGCCCCGGTATCATATCACCATCACATCTTTATCTTTATCGCTTTTCTTAGTTCAATCCTTTTGGTTATGTCTTGATCTAGTAGAATAAAAAATTAGTATGATCTAGCTTTGAGTTTTGCTTTATGTTCCCTCTATATAATCGAGTCCGTGAGATATATAATAAAGAGTAGTTATGATTGAAGGGCTTTGCATTCTTGCTATGATCTTGAGGAAATTAAATAAAAAGAATAAAAAGAAAGAAATAAAAAGATCGTAGATAGATCTTATGGAGAGCAAGGACTTCACATATAAAGAGTATGATGAATAAAAGTTATTGAGAGTTGACAAACATAGTTTTGGTCATTGTTGCAATTAATAGGAAGTAATAAATAAAGAGAGGCTTTACATATAAATATACTATCTTGGACATCTTTTGTAATTGTGAGCACTCATTAAAATATGACATGCTAAAAAGTTGATGTTGGACAAGGAAGACAACATAATGAGTTATGTTTTCTTACATCCGAATAGAAGTCATATTGTTTTGAATCATACAATATGTTGAGCTTGCCTTTCCCCCTCATGCTAGCCAAATTCTTTGCACCAAGTAGAGATACTACTTGTGCTTCTGAATATCCCTACACCCAGTTTTGCCATGAGAGTCCACCATACCAAACTATGGATTGAGTAAGATCCTTCAAGTAAGTTTTCATTGGTGTAAGCAATAAAAATTGCTCTCTCTAAATATGTATGATCTATTAGTGTGAAGAAAATAAGATTTATACGAACTTGTGACATGGAAGAAGTAAAAGCGACGGGCTGCATAATAAAGGTCCTTATCACAAGTGGCAATATAAAGTGATGTTCTTTAGCACTAAGATTTTGTGCATCCAACCGTAAAAGTGCATGAAAACCTCTGCTTCCCTCTGTGAAGGGCATATCTTTTACTTTTATCTTCTACCATTATGCAAGAGTCATGGTGATCATCACCTTTCCTTTTTTATACATTTTCCTTTGGCAAGCTCTATGTGTTTGATAAATCTGGATATATATATCCACTCGGATGTAGGTTTTCATAAAGTATTATTGTTGACATTACCCTTGAGGTAAAAGGTTGGGAGGCGAAACTATAAGCCCCTATCTTTCTCTGTGTCTGATGGAAACTTTGAATCCATAAGTATCGCGTGAGTGTTAGCAATTGTGAAAGATTATATGATAGTTGAGTATGTGGACTTGCTGAAAATCTCTTTAATTGACTCTTTCCGATGTTATGATAAATTGCAATTGCTTCAATGACTGAGATCATAGTTTGTTAGTTTTCAATGAAGTTTCTGATTCGTACTCTATCTTGTGAATGAATTGTTACTTTAGTATAAGAAATTATATGACAATATATGTTGTTGTTCTCAAGATGATCATGATGCCCTCATGTCCGTATTTTATTTTATTGACACCTCTATCTCTAAACATGTGGACATATTTATCGATATCGGCTTTCGCTTGAGGACAAGCGAGGTCTAAGCTTGGGGGAGTTGATATGTCCATTTTGCATCATGCTTTTATATTGATATTTATTGTATTATGGGTTGTTATTACACATTATATCACAATACTTATGCCTATTCTTTCTTATTTTACAAGGTTTACATGAAGAGGGAGAATGTCGGCAGCTGGAATTCTGGACTGGAAAAGGAGCAAATATTAGAAACCTATTTTGCACAACACCAAACGTCCTGAAACTTCATGGAGCTTCTTTTTGGAATATAAAAAAATATTGGGTGAAGAAAGAACCAGAGGGGGGCCACCTGCCAGCCACAAGGGTGGAGGGCTCGCCCTACCCCCCTGGGCGCGCCCCACGACCTTGTGGGCCCCCTGGCAGGCCTCCGGTGCCCATCTTTGGCTATATGGTGTCTTTTACCCTGGAAAAAAATCAAGGAGAAGCTTTTAGGATGAAGCGCCGCCATCTCGAGGCGGAACCTGGGTAGAACCAATCTAGGGCTCCGACGGAGCTGTTCTGTCGGGGAAACATCCCTCCGGGAGGGGGAAATCATCGTCATCACCATCGATCCTCTCATCGAGAGGGGATCAATCTCTATCAACATCTTCACTAGCACCATCTCCTCTCAAACCCTAGTTCATCTCTTGTATTCAATCTTGATTACTCCTTGTAGTTGATGCTAGTTGGTTTATCCGGTGGAAGATTATATTTTCAGATTCTTAATGATAATTAATACTCCTCTGATTATGATTATGAGTATGCTTTGTGAGTAGTTACGTTTGTTACTGAGGACATGGGAGAAGTCTTGTTATAAGTAATCATGTGAATTTGGTATTCGTTGGATATTTTGATGAGATGTATGTTGTCTCTCCTCTAGTGGTGTTATGTGAATGTCGACTACATAACACTTCACCATTGTTTGGGCCTAGGGGAAGGCATTGAGAAGTAATAAGTAGATGATGGGTTGCTAGAGTGACAGAAGCTTAAACCATAGTTTATGCGTTGCTTCGTAAGGGGCTGATTTGGATCCATATGTTTCATGCTATAGTTAGGTTTACCTTAATACTTCTTTCGTAGTTTTGGATGCTTGCGAGAGGGGTTAATAATAAGTGGGAGTCTTGTCCAAGGAAGGGCAACACCCAAGCACCGGTCCACCCACATATCAAATTATCAAAGTAACAAACGCGAATCATATGAGCATGATGAGAACTAGCTTGGCAACAATTCCCATGTGTCCTCGGGAGCTCTTTGCTTTATATAAGAGTCTGTCCAGGCTTGTCGTTTGCTACAAAAAGGATTGGGCCACCTTGCTGCACCTTGTTTACTTTTATTACTTGTTACCCGTTACGATTTATCTTATCACAAAACTATCTATTGCCGATAATTTCAGTGCTTGCAGAGAATACCTTGCTGAAAGCCACTTGTCATTTCCTTATGCTCCTCGTTGGGTTTGACACTCTTACTTATCGAAAGGACTATGATAGATCCCCTATACTTGTGGGTCATCAGATAAGCACTGGGTTGAGGAACTCGATTCCGTGCTCATGGGGCTGCGGACTACGCCTAATTGAACAACCGGATACACACCTTTTTTCATGGTGTACGGTGCAGAAGTTGTCTTGCCCTGCGACATTATTCATGACTTGCCTCGAGTGCGCATGTACTAAGAGAGAGAAGCCGAGCTCGATCGGCAGGATGACCTAGACGGCCTGAAGAGGAGTGTGACATTGCACGAGCTCGTTCCACATTCTATCAACAACAGGCCAGGTGATACCAAAGCACAGAAGTGCAGGCCAAGACTTATAACGTCGGCGAACTCATTCTGCGCCTCCCAGAGAAGAAGAAGGATAAGATCAAAACATGATGGGAGGCCCCTTCATCATAGATGAAGTTCTCACAGGAGGAGCTTACTGCCTTCATAATGCATCGGATAATCGCCTTGAGCCGAATCCATGGAACGCTGCTCAGCTCCAACGATTCTATGGATAGTTCGGCCGCATCTTTTTTATTTTTTCTAGTTTCCTTTTCTTCTCCTCTTATTTTTTGTTTTTCCCTTTTTTATACATCCCAGGGTAAGTTCGGATGTGCCGAACTGTTAGGGGTACACATCTTTAAATGTATGCACCCCACTATGACCAGGGGCTTCTTTGACGAAGCTTATTACTAAAAGCTTATGGCTTACATTGTCTATGTCGTTCGTTATATACACCTTTTGCCATTATATGCACCTCTATGACTTAAGTTTTTGCCAAGCTGGGTTGCCTCGCTCATGTCTTTATACCCTATGTTCCCGATTGTTCGGCTAGGGTGTAAAGGGAGCACCTTGCGATTGCTACAGCCGGGTAATCCGGACCTGTACCACAGATGGGTGAAGCCGAAAGCTAGCATTCTTAAGAGAATAATTGGTCGGCAAAGCAGCGACAGATCATTTACGTTTTCATAACCCTTCAAAATTTATATGGGATAGGCTCCCCGTAATTCGGATCAAAGCCTAAGCATGCATAATTAAGCATGCCAACCCAGGGAAAGGAACCCCTAACGGAATTATTTTCCTTGGAAGGTGTTTCTTATGTTCAAAAAGTAATATAACATAACTCCCTGAACAAATTTTGTCTATTCGAGCAATATGACTGGATTGCCTGGTTTCCGGACATAATGAATGTTTCTTACATTCCAAAATGGTATCCGGAAACACTCCACCTTCTTGGTTCGGAGGCCGAAGCCTAAAGTCTGCGATGGAAAATTTTCACATGTTCGGTTGGAGATAAAGTTCGAGAATAAAAGTACGTTGATACATCGAAACGAACACCTACTCTTTATCTATGACATCTATAAGACTGTCTAAACTATAGTCTTCTTGCGAGTACTTCGCATCTATCATCACTTGGTCATATACCAAGTTCACAGGAATCTCTTTTTCGTCGGATCCCTGAGTTCCAACTCGGGCCATATGATTCGGATCGAGTCCGATGTAGCATGTTTTCACCATTGCCCACGCCTCTCGTGCACCTTCCCGGCATGCGGACACCTTCCATAGCTCGAAACAGCGCCAGGCACCTTTGAACTGGTTCGCCAACCCCTCCATACTTCCTGGAGGAGCATCAGATGGCCATAGGGCCTTAGCCATACTCCTCATGGCTTTCCGGGCCCGCTCATGCACTACAGATAGCTCCCTGAGCACGCCACCTCGAAATCCGGATACTTCCTCTTCAGGCCGACCGGTTAACATACCTGCAACAACAAAGTTGTGACAATCCGAACTATGGGATACTATAAGTCCTTTGGATGGTTCAAAACGTCATACCGAATATGCCGCCTTTCAACTTCTTATTTTCTTTCTGCACGGCCAATAACTGAGCCTTTAAGCTCGGCTTGGTTATCTTTTTCCTCCTCAAGCTTGTTCTTTTGATCAGTGGTCATTGTGGCTTTCTTCATCTCCGCCAGCTCCATGGTGGTGGCATTCAGCTTCGTCTGGTTTGTTTTCAGCTCCTGGGATAGCACATTGTTCTTCTCCCTAAGAACCTGCGGGTCATAACGATCATTAAATTGGTTGGCCTAACAGCTTCAAGTCTAGGGGGATACTGGCATATATCTATTAAATTTGCACAAACTATTACCTGCATATCCTTTGAAAATAGTTGAGTAACTCCGGCAAGTCCGTCCCGGGCGGCTCGGATATATGCATCCACAGAGCTGAGTGTAGTAAATTCCTGTTCAGTGAAAACTGGAGCGTGCATGGCCTCTTTCAGTCGATGATGATTCATCATGCTCTCCAGCTTGGAATTCATGACTGATACATCATCTGAATCCTCGTGAGGGGGCGGATCCGGCACTGTATCAGCTCTTGTCCTGGTTGACAAGTTCGGTGCTGGATTAGCTGATATTCGGCTAGCAGGGCATTTTCCCATGGTTTGCCGCGTGCTCCTCCTGAAATAAAGGTAGAAGAGAAATTTAACAATCTGATCTCATGCTTAGGCATGTATCAAAGGACATACCTCTTTGAAGAGGGAGGGGGCTCCACAGCGCTCCCGGTTTCCTTTCATTTTGAACGATCGCCCTGCGTAGAGGCCGCTCTTGATGGAGTGCGTCTTGCCGAGTGCCGATCCTATGAAGTATAGTTTAGTGTAATGGATAAGGTGCAAGTAGGGGCTTCTTTTTTAGGAAGCTTTTTGAGTACTTACAATGGAGAAAGGGTAAAGGCGGGTGTAGTCGGTCGTAATGGCCACTTCTGAGCCGTCAAGGCTCGCCTGAAAAAATACCCCATCATCAAACTCTATGTATATATCCGGATCCTCGCAGAAGCCAGGGTCTTCATTGTGAGCGTGATCCTCTGGTTGTGGGGAGGGACAATGAATGTTCTTGACCTCCTTCCTCCATGACTGTTTTAAGACAACAAGAACACTTTGATTAGCATGCCTCAATAACGAGGTAAAACAGTGCTGGTAATCAAAAAATTAACCATTCAATGGGGTTGTACATGGAAAAACCTTCCCGGCAATTTAAACGGAGGAAGTCTTCTTTCTCCCCCTTGTAAATATCAGCCATGATTGTAGCTAGTTCTGCTGGGGTATCCGGGCCCTTACGCCTATAACGAGATGTGTCGTCCTCCCTGCTGTAACACCATAAAGGGGTCACCCTAGACTGGAGGGGCTGGATACATCGCTTTATCGCAATGGCCATGACTTCGATCGTCGAGAGTCTGGAATGAGCAAGTAATCTGACCTTGCTGACTAGCCTCATTACTTCTGCATTATCTTCTTCTTTGGGACTCCGGGGGCACCAATTAAGGCATTTCTTAAAGGGAGCGCTGGAAATTTTGGGGAGTCGGCACCGAACTGGGTCCGGGAGGGGAACCATTCTTGGGATACCTCCTTGGGGGTTCCGATAGGGTAACCTAATCCGGCTATGCGCCATACTTCGGCGCCGCTCACTTCAAATATGGAACCTCCTCGATGATGAGGGACGAGGCAAAATAACTTTCTCCATAGTTCAAAATGTGCCTCCCAGCCCAGAAACAGTTCACAGAGAGAGACGAAACCCGAGATGTGTAGAATAGAACCTGGGGTGAGGTTGTGCAGCTGGATCCCGTAGAACTCCAACAGACCCCTAAGAAAGGGGTGGATCAGGAATCCTAACCCCCGCAAAAGAAACAAAAATTAAGCACACCCTCTCCTCCTTATTGGGGTTGGGGAAATTCTCTGCTAACACATCATTGCCAATCGAACCCAATCCCGCTCGCACAGAGACGAGATATCCCTGCGTCTAAAGTCGACTCAACTGAAGGTGAGACACGAAGCAGCTTCGCCAATCACCCTCTTGAGGGCCATGAGGGCGAGAAGAAGAGCTAGGGGTGCTGGCCATGTTTGAAGTTTATTGTGGCTAGTTCTGATGATCTCTACGCGATGTGGATGGCATTTGGGGATCTGACCTCTTTATATAGATACCACCCATGTATGGTCAGGGGCTTGTTTGTAAAAAATTATTATTATGGACCGTTCGCATTCACTTGGAGTGTGGAAATCGAGGCGATGACCGGGAGGAATCATAAAGACAGAGCGTGAAGATCATGGCCGGACTGTCCTCCGTCTGAAGTATAATCAAGAACCTACCTTGAAAAACCGAAGACGTAAGCCGGATACTAAATCGTCATTGAAGGCAAGTTCGGGGGCTACTAAGGGAGTCCTGGATAAGGGGGTACTCGGGCGTCCGGCCTACTCAATATAGGCCGGGCTAATGGGCCGTGAAGATAGAGCCGAAGATTATCCCCCGTGTCCGGGTAGGACTCCTGTATGCGTGAACGGCAAGTTTTGGTGTCCGGATGTATTATTCCTTTCCTCTGCAAACCGACTTTATATGACCCTAGGCTCCTCCAGTGGTATATAAACCGGAGGGTTTAGCCTGTAGAGACCATCAGAATTCTCATAGGCTAGACATCTAGGATTTAGCCATTATGATCTCGAGGTAGATCAACTCTTGTAACCCCTATACTCATCGAATATAATCAAGCAGGACGTAGGGTTTTACCTCCATTAAGAGACCCCAAACCTAGGTAAACATTGTGTCCCTCTTGTCCCTTATTACCATCGATCCTCAGACACATAGTCCGGGACCCCCTACCTGACATCTACCGGTTTTGACACCGACATCCCCCCTTCCATATCCATCCGAAGGGGGAAGGAAGGAAGGAAGGGGGAGGCCGACTCCCTCCCCTTCCTTTCTGTCTTCTCCTCTTTCCTCCCCCTTATTTCGGCCTACATGGGGTGAACCAACCCCTTAGGGGCTGGTTTGTCCCCCTCTTGGCCCATTAAGGCCCATGTAGTTGCCAGGGGGATGCTTGGAACCCCTTCCGGTGACCCGATATGCACCCGGTACCCCTGGAACACTTCCGGTGTCCGAATACCATCGTCCTATATATCAATCTTTACCTCTTGACCATTTTGAGACTCCTCGTCATGTCCATGATCTCATCCGGGACTCCAAACAATATTCGGTCACCAAATCACATAACTCATATAATACAAAATCGTCATCGAACTTTAAGCGTGCAGACCCTACAGGTTTGAGAACTATGTAGACACGACCGAGACACGTCTCCGGTCAATAACCAACAGCGGAATCTGGATGCTCGTATTGGTTCCAACATATTCTATGAAGATCTTTATCGGTCGCACCGTAGTGACAACATGCGTTATTCCCTTTGTCACCGGTATGTTACTTGCCCGATATTCGATCGTCGGTATCTTCATACCTAGTTCAATCTCGTTACCGGCAAGTTTCTTTACTCGTTTCGTAATACATCATCCCGTAACTAACTCATTAGTCACATTGCTTGCAAGGCTTATCATGATGTGTAATACCGAGAGGGCCCAGAGATACCTCTCCGATACTCGGAGTGGCAAATCCTAATCTCGATATATGCCAACCCAACAAACACCTTCGGAGATACCTGTAGAGCAACTTTATAATCACCCAGTTACGTTGTGATGCTTTATAACACACAAGGTATTCCTCTGGTATCCGGGAGTTGCATAATCTCATAGTCAAAGGAATATGTATATGACATGAAGAAAGCAATAGCAATAAAACTGAATGATCAATATGCTAAGCTAACGGATGGGTCTTGTCCATCACATCATTCTCCTAATGATGGGATCCCGTTCATCAAATGACAACACATGTCTATGGTTAGGAAACTTAACCATCTTTGATTAACGAGCTAGTCTTGTAGAGGCTCACTAGGGACACGGTGTTTTATCTATGTATCCACGCATGTATCAAGTTTCCAGTTAATACAATTCTAGCATGAATAATAAACATTTATCATGATATAAGGAAATATAAAATAAGAACTTTATTATTGCCTCTAGGGCATATTTCCTTCACAACATCCTTTATAAAATTGCTTCAAAATTGATCTCAAACCGACTGAAACTGGTGTTGCCTGATATTACATATCTGGAATAGTTAATTTTTGTTCCAATCTGGCTGATCACTGATAATATTATTGCGGATTATGAATATCTCCACTTTATGAAGAGAAACAAGGCAAAGAAGAACCAGCATTTGTGCTTTGAAATTATACATGATGAACGCAGATACTGTGTAATGGGCCTATTTGCAAGCCATCATGCTAAACTAGGTTTCACCCAGTAGTGGGTGAATATTGTCATGAGCATGGTGACCTCAGTTAAATTTTCAGTTATGTTCAAGGCAAGAAACTTCAGCAATCCACACCGTCAGGTGGAATCTGGCAAGGGGTGAAGGAAATACGCCCTAGAGGCGACAATAAATTTGTTATTTTTATTTCCTTATATCATGATAAATGTTTATTATTCATGCTAGAATTGTATTAACCGGAAACTTAGTGCATGTGTGAATACATAGACAAATAGAGTGTCACTAGTATTCCTCTACTTGACTAGCTCATTAATCAAAGATGCTTAAGTTTCCTAGCCATGGACAAGAGTTGTCATTTGATGAACGGGATCACATCATGAGAGAATGATGTGATTGACTTGACCCATCTGTTAGCTTAGCACTATGATCGTTTAGTTTATTGCCATTGCTTTCTCCATGACTTATACATGTTCCTATGACTATGAGATTATGCAACTCCCGAATACCGGAGGAACACTTGGTGTGATATCAAACGTCCCAACATAACTGGGTGATTATAAAGATGCTCTATAGGTGTCTCCGATGGTGTTTGTTGAGTTGGCATAGATCAAGATTAGGATTTGTTACTCCGAGTATCGGAGAGGTATCTCTGGGCCCTCTCGGTAATGCTCATCACTATAAGCCTTGCAAGCAAAGTGACTAATGAGTTAGTTGCGGGGTGATGCATTACGAAACGAGTAAAGAGACTTGCCGGTAACGAGATTGAACTAGGTATGATGATACCGACGATCGAATCTCGGGCAAGTAACATACCGATGACAAAGGGAACAACGTATGTTGTTATGCAGTTTGACCGATAAAGATCTTCGTAGAATATGTAGGAACCAATATGAGCATCCAGGTTCCACTATTGGTTATTGACCGGAAGTGAGTCTCGGTCATGTCTACATAGTTCTTGAACCCATAGGGTCCGCACGCTTAACATTCGATGATGATCGGTATTATGAGTTTATGTGTTTAGATGTACCAAAGGTAGTTCGGAGTCCCAGATGTGATCAAGGACATGACGAGGAGTCTCGAAATGGTCGAGACATAAAGATTGATATATTGGAAGGCTATGTTTGGACACCAGAATGGTTTCGAATAAGCTCGGGCAATTACCGGAGTACCGGGGGGTTACCGGAACCCCCCGGGGAGTCAATGGGCCTTAATGGGCCATAGTGGGAGAGAGAGGAGGAGGCGGCCAAGGTGGGGGCTCCCCCCCCAAGCCCAATCCGAATTGGGAGGGGGCCGGCCCCCCTTTCCTTCTCTCCTTCTCCCTCTTCCTTCTTCTCCTACTCCAACTAGGGAAAGGGGGGAAACCTACTCCAACTAGGAGTAGGAATCCCCCTTGGGGCGCACCATAGAGAGGGTCGGCCCTCCCCTCCTCCACTCCTTTATATACGAGGGAGGGGGCACCCCATGGACACACAAGTTAACGGTTGTCTTAGTCGTGTGCGGTGCCCCCCTCCATAGATTTCCACCTCGGTCATATCGTTGTAGTGCTTAGGCGAAGCCCTGCGTCGGTAACTTCATCATCACCGCTATCACGCCGCCGTGCTGATGAAACTATCCCTGGACCTCAGCTGGATCAAGAGTACAAGGAACGTCACTGAGCTGAACGTGCGGCAGATCGCGGAGGTGCCGTGCGTTCGGTACTTGGATCGGTTGGATAGCGAAGACGTTCAACTACATCAACCGCGTTACTAAACGCTTCTGCTTTCGGTATATGAGCGTACGTGGACACACTCTCCCCGGTCGTTGCTATGCATCACCTAGATGGATCTTGCGTGTGCGTAGGAAAATCTATTGAAATTACTGCGCTTCCCAACAGTGGCATCCGAGCCAGGTCTATGCGTAGATGTTATATGCACGAGTAGAACACAAAGGACTTGTGGGCGTGGGTATATACATATTGCTTGCCGTCATTAGTTGATTCTTGATTCAGCGGTATTGTTGGATGAAGCGGCTCAGACGGACCATACGCGTACGCTTACATGAGGCTGGTTCTACAGACGTGCTTCGCACATAGGTGGCTAGTGGATGTCAGTTTCTCACTCTTTAGTTGAATCGGATTCAATGAACAGGGTTCTTTCTGAAGATCAAAAAGCAATCACTATACCGCGTTGTGGTTTTTGATGTGTAGGTAAGAACGGTTCTTGCTAAGCCCATAGCAGCAACGTAAAACTTGCAATAAGAAAGTAGAGGACGTCTAACTTTTTTTTGCAGGGCATGTTGTGATGTGATATGGTCAAGACGTGATTATATAAATTTTTGTATGAGATGATCATGTTTTTTAACACAGTTATCGGCAACTAGCAGGAGCCATATGGTTGTCGCTTTATTGTATGAAATGCAGTCGCCATGTAATTGCTTTACTTTATCACTAAGCGTTAGCGATAGTCGTAGAAGCAATAGTTGGCGAGACGAGAACGATGTTACGATGGAGATCAAAGTGTCAAGCCGGTGATGATGGTGATCATGACGTTGCTTTGGAGATGGAGATCAAAGGCACAAGATGATGATGGCCATATCATATCACTTATATTGATTGCATGTGATGTTTGTCCTTTATGCATCTTATTTTGCTTAGTACGGCGGTAGCATTATAAGATGATCTCTCACTAAATTTCAAGGTACAAGTGTTCTCCCTGAGTATGCACCGTTGCTACAGTTTGTCGTGCCGAGACACCACGTGATGATCGGGTGTGATAAGCTCTATGTTCACATACAACGGGTGCAAGCCAGTTTGCACACGCAGAATACTCGGGTTAAACTTGACGAGCCTAGCATATGCAGATATGGCCTCGGAACACTCAGACCGAAAGCTCGAGCATTAATCATATAGTAGATATGATGAACATAGTGATGTTCACCATTGAAAACTGCTCCATCTCACATGATGATCGGACATGGTTTAGTTGATATGGATTACGTGATCACTTAGATGATTAGAGGGACGTCTATCTAAGTGGGAGTTCTTAAGAAATATGATTAATTGAACTTTAATTTATCATGAACTTAGTACCTGATAGTATTTTGCATGTCTATGTTGTTGTAGATAAATGGCATGTGATGTTGTTCCGTTGAATTTTAATGTGTTCCTAGAGAAAGTTAAGTTGAAAGATGATGGTAGCTATTACACGAATTGGGTCCATAACTTGAGGATTATCCTCATTGCTGCATAGAAGAATTACGTCCTGGAAGCACCATTGGGTGACAAGCCTGCTGCAGATGCTACTGACAATGTTAAGAATGTCTGGTAAAGCAAAGCTAATGACTACTCGATAGTTCAGTGTGCCATGCTTTACGGCTTAGAACCGGGACTTCAACAACGTTTTGAACGTCATGGAGCATATGAGATGTTCCAGGATTTGAAGTTAATATTTCAAGCAAATGCCTGGATTGAGAGATATGAAGTCTCCAATAAGTTCTACAGCTGCAAAATGGAGGAGAATAGTTTTGTCAGTGAACATATACTCAGAATGTCTGGGTACCACAACCACTTGACTCAGGTGGGAGTTAATCTTCCTAATGTTAGAGTCATTGACAGAGTTCTTCAATCACTGCCACCAAGCTACAAGAGCTTCATGATGAACTATAATATGCAAGGGGTGGATAAGACAATTCCCGAGCTCTTCGCAATGCTAAAGGCGGCGGAGGTAGAAATCAAGAAGGAGCATCAAGTGTTGATGGTCAACAAGACCACCAATTTCAAGAAGAATGGCAAAGGAAAGAAGGGGAACTTCAAGAATAACAGCAAGCAAGTTGCTGCTCAAGTCAAGAAGCCCAAGTCTGGACCTAAGCCTGAGACTGAGTGCTTCTACTACAAAGGGACTAGTCATTGGAAGCGGAACTGCACCAAGTATTTGGCGGATAAGAAGGATGGCAAAGTGAAAGGTATATTTGATATACATGTTATTGATGTGTACCTTACTAATGCTCGTAGTAGCGCCTGGGTATTTGATACTGGTTCTGTTGCTAATATTTGCAACTCGAAATAGGGGCTACAGATTAAGCGGAGATTGGGTAAGGACAAGGTGACGATGCGCGTGGGAAATGGTTCCAAAGTCGATGTGATCGCCGTCGGCACGCTACCTCTACATCTACCTTAGGGATTAGTTTTAGACCTGAATAATTGTTATTTGCTGCCAGTGTTAAGCATGAACATTATATCTGGATCTTGTTTGATGCGGGACAGTAAATCATTTAAATCAGATATTAATGGTTGTTCTATTTATATGAGTAATATCTTTTATGGTCATGCACCCTTGATGAGTGGTCTATTTTTACTAAATCTTGATAGTAGTGATACACACATTGGTGCGTGTCGGTCCTAAACAAACGGTTTTTAACCCCTTTCTGCGACGGCATTTGGAACCGTTGCCAAGTGAGTGTGGGCGATAGGGGGGTCCTTCCCACACGACCCAGAAATCGTCGGGGATATGGAGCAGTGATGAGGACTTTCAAAATGTAATCGTGTGCGATGCAGCACACACTAAATTCTTTCGCACGTGTGGTAACGGTGATTAAGCGTTTCTAATGATGAAGTGAAACCATACGGTCTGTCGTAACGAACCGTTTGGGAAACAGTATGTAAGGCACACGGGCCAACATATGAACTGTGTGCGATTTGTGCCCCATCGCACACGAGTTTTCTGCGTAACCCGTCTTCCATGCTAGACTCCATCGCACACGTTTTCCAATAATTACCGTCTGCGATAATGTTCTATCACAAACGGTTCAGGAGCCCCTTCACACACATTCAAGTGTTGCAGACCGTTTGTGATTTGTTAGGTATCACCGACGGTTGCCGCAAGAGTGACGTGTGCTTTTCGTTTGGGATCCCACATGTTTCCTGAAAAATTACGACTGGGATTGTATTTTGCATTGGGCACGGTTTACTCCTAGTTCTCGTGTGCGATAACGCGATATCACAAACGGTTCCGGAGAACCTACGCACACGTAGTAGCGCTAAAAATCATTTGCGATCTGCTGTGTATCACCAACATTTCCGCTACGATTGACGTATGCTTTCCTATGTGGATTGCACACACTCATTTAGTTGAACCGTGTGCGAAGCAATTGCCAGGTTAAAACAAAAATATCCCATTTTGAATCGGCACGCAAAAAGCAAATTCGCCACAATATTCAATTGAACAAATAAACAAAAATATCCCATTTTGAATCGGCACGCAAAAAGCAAATTCGCCACAATATTCAATTGAGCAAATAGTGTCCACAGGAAGAACACTCATCAGATTTCGCAACAATTGCAATTGAACATATGCTGAAATCTTCATTATCACCAGTGGGTTTGATGTAGTGACCCAGGAAGAAGTCGCTGATAAATCTCTGAACCATCAGCAATTCATCAGCCGGGAGCGGTTCAGGGGTCCTCGGTTTTAAGATGAGCTGCAGTATTTTTAAAATCAGAATGTGCCATATGAGTGGAGTAGAAGATATTAATTAAGATAGACTTACTGGTACTAATTTGCGAGGATCATCACAACTATCAACAGATTTGCGGATGGAGATCACGTGTCTGCAAACATAGTATCCACAAAGGTTGGTCCCTGCTTCTTGCTGAGGACACTGAAATTTTTTGTACAAAATTAGTCATGTATTTGTCCTGTTAGGAACAATCTAACCCGTGTTAGATGTATTATTTTTTCTTTGGACAAAATAGAAAGAGGTTTATTTAGAAGCTTCAACATTTAACTAGCGTAAGGAAAGGTATTTGCAGACTGTTGGATAAATTTTCCGAAAATAACGGATTTCGGTGTGTTACCGGCGAAATGATCTCATGCTGCACGGGTTGTTCCGTCTTGACCAGGTTCCCTGGTTTAGTTTTCCACAATGCAAGCACACTACAAATGTTGATGAATTTTGACAACGTCAATTATTGAACCAGATATGAATGCAAATTAATTTCAACATCATAGAATTCAATACCTATCCAAGAATTGCTAAACATGTGTCAGATCATGAGTGTTTGTTGACTCTCTGAGAGAATTGATGTAGTAAACTATGTTCTTGTTTGGAACAATGAATACCAATATCCAGTGATTGCTACATATTAAGAAAGCCATGAACTTACGAATGATGTCGAAATCTGAAAGACAATCAGTGTATGCATGGTTGTTTACTTGACTTGCCATTCCTGATATGGCCAGAGAAATGATTCTGCATGGGACGTGTTTTTGAAGATAAGGAGGATCGTGTTAATGGCCCAGTCCCGTCGGTCCTTACCATCTAGTGTTGTGCCATTTGCTAATGCAGGATCTATGAAATACACACTCTCCCTTATTCTTCTCCACGCGTTTAATCCCCTGAGAGGAATAAAATGCAGTTAGCTGTTTATCATTCATAGCTTTGTATGGAGAAGTTGATCAGAGTTTTTTAAGTACTTACAAAATCAGGCATCTAACAAGAGTGGCATCGAGCACGTTGAAGTTGAAGAAGAGATGTAAGTCCTTGAAACTCACATTGATGGAACCAACATCGTGTCGGAAATGATGTCTATTGTAGTGGACTAGCAAAGCATGATAACCTGCTGACATTTGATCCATGCAATATTCATGTAACTCGCAGCAACTGGAGCTGCACTCATCAAAATATTCGCCAACAAGAAATGGCTGGCCATGGACATAATTGTGTGCTTCAAGTATGTCTGCTTTACTTTCAGCAAGCAACAATTCTACTTCTTCATCATCCATGGCATCAGAAATAATATTACTCCCAGATTCAAACAAGCTACTGTTAATTTGGTTCTGGGCGATGAGTGCTTTAAGTAAGAGGCAGTCGTTCTGTTTCCTCTTCACTCTCCCACTGCCCTTCCTCATGGTCATGGTTGTAGCCTTTTTGGCCACTTCCTTCTTGGTACTTGAAGCATTTCTGGAAGAACATCTGGTTGCCTGCAAGGTAAACTGCCCAGCAGACAGTGAAGCTTGGATGGACTTCTTAGCAGACGGTTTATCTATTTCAGACTGCTGAGCTGGCGGTGCTACTGTGACGGACTGGTGGGTTGTAGGAGCAGAGGCATCGGACTACTGACCATGCGTTGAAGCTATGTCGGGTTTCTATGTAGGTGGTGCCAACTTGTCGGTGTGCTGAGGAGGCCATGCCAACACGTTGGTTTGCTGAGCAGGAAGTGCTGACGCATTGGCATGCTGATCACGCGCCTGCGGACTGACAGACTGATGGGCAGTCGGTTCTGGACCTATAGACTGCTTAGCAGGCGGTTCCGAAGCATCAGACTGCTTAGCAGTCTATTCCACCAGGTTGGTCTGCTGAGCATGTGCTGCAGCTGGGTCTCCCCCCGTTGCTTCAGCGTCCGACATCTGAACCGGTGGTGCATCATCAGCAGTTGTAGGCCTTGCCACTGGCTGCTTTGGGGCACAGGACGACATGGCCTATACACCACAAAGTCGGGTCGGCTGATCATAGGTTGATGCATGAGCTGCTATGGCAAGGAGAGCATCACCGGTTGAGGGGCGACAGTGGTTGCTCTTGTCGGGGCTTCAGGAATCTCATCAATGAACTCTATTTCCTTTCGTGGCCACTTTATGTGATGTAACGGTGTTTCTCCCAAGGCCCTTTGCTCATTGAAGTCTCCTAGGACATTCTTTGGGACAAATTCATTGAATCCAGGCTTTACTTCAGTCACGTAGCACTTCACACAGCCCGGCTTTAATGGCACATTGTCCAAGAAGAGGCCATCTTCCAAGAAGAGTGGGCAAACCCAGGTTGTTGCACATTTTAATGTACCTTCATAATGTGTAAGCATACCCTTCAGTCTGTCTTTCATTCCAGATAGATCAGATATAGCATCATCACGAACAACTACAGTCTCAGTGTCGTTGGGGTCAGCTGATGCACAGCTACTCTTGTGTAGTATTGTCGCACAATAAGCAGCATCATCCATGCCCGCCTTCCCTCCCATCTGCTAGCTATCTGTCAGTGTTATAGTCTTCTGCATCATCATTGACTCCTCAACATCCTTTCGAACATCCGGATAAATCTCCTTCTTCAACTTTTCAAACAATGCATTCTGCTTCATTTCACTCCTCGCTTTTTTCATGCTGAGCCTCTCTTCTTTGCTGAGTGTGAAAGCCCTCTTGTGCGGGACATTAACACCTATACCCCTTGCACAGCCAGGGGGCTCTTTTGTCTCCAGAGCAATGGACAGAATGTCACATGGCCCTGAGTTCCTGTAGAATCTTCCAGGGATCTTGGAAGCCTCTACCATCACTTCATACAGTTCGGCGTCAAGTGCGTTTTCAAAGTAATAAGTTCTATCATCACGCCTCTTTGCGTTCACCCCTGATTTCACTAAAGGATGGATTCCCACCCACCGCTACTGCTTCTTTGTCCTCCTGTTCCCATATCAGTTTCATGATGTAGTATCCTGCCACACCCATACGGTGGGGGTGTATGTTCTTCTTCTGAAGTTCTGATTGCTTGAAACTCTTCTCAGCAAACTCTGGAGTTGCCCTGACCCTTTTGAATTCTGCCCAGTATGCCTTTGTAATTTGGGGGTATGCAGGGATTGGGTCCTTTCCTTCACTCAAGTACTTCTTGTAAAGCATGTACTTTCAATTTCTCCAAGCATCCCTAGCCTTCTTTAGTGCAGCGTGTTCCACCTGCATTCTCCACTGCTCTGGAACGTTGAAGTGATCCATGATCACCCGGACTATCCTTCGCTGTGTTTTTGTGTCAGCCTTCTGAAACCCCTGTAGATTAATGTTGAGCCTTGCCCTGCCAACAAATCCACACACACTCCTGAACCTCATGCATGCTTTATCTGGTTTAGTTGGAGCCCAGGACTTTAAGTCAATCTCGGTAACTTCATATACACCTTTAGGCTGGTGTGTGGGCTTCCTTGGAGCGTTCCTCCGTGTCCTGACTGGAAGGGTAATTGTTGCAGCTCTATCCCGTTCAAGACTACTTGATCCATCACAATCTGCTGAAGACATGGGGTTGTCCGAAATAGATGAAGATACATGGCCTGAATGAGTGTTGTCACTGCTACTCGGCATCTACAAAGAACACATGCGAAACTCAGGAAAGGAGGATAAGCATAAAACTAACAACTTGGTATCAAGCTTTCTAAACATGCCATGCAATAATTTAGAAAATGTACGGCTAATTTGTTAAGTTTGTGTGACTCGGGCACCCACGATCTGTAAATAGGTAATAACTTATTGGAACAAATACAGCTTATATGTAGTAAGGAAGGTAGATAATGAACATATATACGCTCTCCGTTATTTTATAGCCAATTTGGGGACATACAGAACGAAATTGGAAGAGGGATTGCGAGGAAATATGCCTCACCACGATGGAGAGCAGTAACTAACAGGCTTCTTAATGCAAACCCGGCCGGACCACAGGAGAGGCGAGGGTTACTGCATCGATATGCTCGAGGGTGGCTGGCGAGCAAACGAAGACGGTGAGGTGTGGGCCGCCGCGTGTTGGGAACGGTAGTGGAGGTAGGCTTGACGCCGAAGAGCGGCACACGGCCGGGGTGAGCACGGCGGCACCGGAGAGGGTTCCATTGTGGATCTGGTGGGAAGGGGGAGCTGGCGAAGGAGATTGGGTGGACTAGTTGAGTGAGACGCAAGTGAACGGTGGGGGTGTTGGGGACTCCGGGTGTTGGCAGCCTAGGTGAAAAGGGTGAAAAATATCCCCGGTCACCACACACGCGGAAAGGCCTATGCAAACGGTTGCCTCTAAGCGCTCGTGTGCACAAACAGAACAATTGAAATGAAGATGTGAGTTCATCGTTTCGCCTCTAAATTTTTCCCACGTAAACCAATCACAATTTTACCACGGGTTTGATTTGCTGGCGCATTTCAGGTCTCGTGTGCTATATGTAAGACATTTTTTGGCATTTACCATGCATGTTGGCATATAAATAAATTCCTAGCCGGATTGCATTTCCTGTCGAAAGGGATGAGGATTGTCGTTCGATCTGGGAGCATCCAACAGTGCAGGCGTACGATCCGTGGGGTTTGGGTTCTAGCCAATCAGAATGCACGACTCAGATTGCGTGCACAGCGAGGGGGGCATCGGCCTAGGTTTGGTAGGCACACGGCTTTCGTGTGTGAACCGTGTGCTATTTGAAAACATTTTTTGGGGAGGGGCTATTTGAAAACATGTACATGTGTTGTCGAAAGGGATGAGGATGGCCGTTCGATCAAGGAGAATCCAACGGTGCAGACGTACGATTCGTGGGGTTTGGGTTCTGGCCAATCAGAAAGCACGACTTAGATCGCGCGCCTGGCGGAGGGGTGGGGGTTCATCGGCCATGGTTTAGTGGACACACGACTTACGTGAGTGAACCGTGTGCTCTTTGAAAACATTTACATTACCTAACATCATATTTTTGTTCGACTGAAAACATGAGTTCATCGTTTCGCCTCCAATTTTTTTCCACGGTAAGAAATCAAGAGTATGGTGGAGAGTGTCATATACTAGCTCCCTCTGTAAACTAACAGTATATAGTATCATAGAGTATGGACTTACCTTCATAGTGCATATATAGTATCATAGAGTAGTACTAGCTCCCTCTGTAACTAATATATATAAGAGCGTTTAGATTACTAAAATAGTGACCTAAACGCTCTTATATTAGTTTACAGAGGGGGTATATATCATAGATGACCGTATTTATGGCCATGCATGACACAAAGTAGTATAGCATTTATTGTTTATATATATATATGCTTCGGTATCTACATATGTTACTGCTTCTTTGCCACATCATCATATTTTATATTCCTGAGTGCATGATATACCGGCTATGATGCCCCCACTATGGCCACCCTAATAAGGTTGGTCGTAATATGGGAGTATCAAGCGGTACGATGCATGCCAACTAGACTTTTTGGATGATGTGGCACATAGTTAAACCAGAAAGGAGGTAGTATGAGAATAGCCACAATGGAGAGTACAGTAGTAAAATACACATATCCCTAGACTATATATGTTACTACCTTCATAGTGGGTAGTAATATAAGTGTAGTTTAATGCAAAGCTTCATTTATTAGGTTATAGACTCATATTGCATTGGGACATGTGATGTTACAGTAACTAGCTAAGTTATTAAAATTATCTCTCTCCTCATTAATTTATTGCCACATAAGCAAGTTTGCTGAGTTGGAGTCGATGTTACTGCTGAAGTTACTCCCACTGTGGCTAGTGATCTGATACTAGCTAGCTAGTCGTCTATGATATACTAGCTACCTCACTAAGAGCATGGTTAATAATACAGCCAAGGGTCGGCTATAATAAGTTGCCATGTCATATACAGCCAACCTCTTAGCGGGCATGTACAATAATAAGTTTTATATACATACTAGTTTATCAATAGTTGGCCCACCTTACATCCTCACAAAGTGTCTTGGGTCTCGTGTTGCAGATGGCTCTACTAACTAGTCTCACATCCTACTGGGCAAACTAGTCTCACATCCTACTGTCAAGGTGCGGCCACTACCTCACTAATTAAAATACCAACTAGTCTCACATCCTACTGGGCAAACTAGATACAGCTTGTTAGTTTCAAACATTTCAGCCGCAAGGTGCGGCCACTGGCGTAGGACTAGTTGGTATTTTAATTACAGGAAATTCAGATGCAGTTCGGACATCATCAAAATCGATGTGTGCCTATGGCGTGCTCTCACGACCCTGTGGAAAAAAATTGGTAAAGTTTGGCACAAGTTTTGATGACCACTCCTTCCAAACCGAAGCATTTCACATGAAGGATCATGGTTTTCCAAAAGGAGACGTGTCAATTCAAACTCCTGTGGCCGGTGACTTCATCGTTTGGCCTCATAAAAATTTCCTCATGGTACGCAATCACCAATGTACCATGTGTTTGATTTTCTAGCACATTTGAGGTATCGTTAGCTATATTTAAGACATTTTTTGAGATTAACATGCATTTTGTGCATAAAAATAAAATTACAACTGGAACTGCATGTGCTGTCAAAAGGGATGAGGATCGACATTCAATCTACGAGCATCCAATGGTGTAGACGTACGATCCGTGGGGTTTGGGTTTTGGCCAATCAGAAAGCACAACTCAGATCGTAGGCAGGGTGGCGGGGTTTGGTCGGCACACGGCTTTCATCAACGAACCGTGTGCTATTCGCAAAACAGATTGCATATATTTGTTCACACATACTGTAGTGAGATCAATTGAGTGTGCTACCTCTATGATATAATAATAATAATAATAATAATAATAATAATAATAATAATAATAATAATAATAATAATAATAACAAAAAACAGTTCATATTCATTGTCTGAGCTGACAGCATATCAAGGTCAACATATTAACGGTTCTTACATCAACGGAAAACCGGGCATAACTCACAAATTCAATACACACGATAGTTCTAAATTGAATGAATTAAGTTGTAGGGTAGGCATAAATACTAGTCTCATGGCTTAATTCCCATGTACATGGGGGAACTTGGATCATTAAGTTGACCCCGAATGAACTTGGGGTTTTTGATGATTTTACGCTGCTCTCTTGCACGGGTGCGTGATTCCTTGGTAGGCAACTCATCAAATTCATCGTACTCGTCCTCATCGGCAACATCGTTGACACCTAGTACCCTTATCTTCCCATGCATCGCTAAATGGCCGTTCTTATGCAAGGGGTCTTCCACAAAGAAAATCCGGGTAGAATCACTGGCAAGAATGAATGGGTCTGTGTGATATGCCATTGTTGTCCTGTTAACACAGGTCTTCCTGTACTCATCAATCCTTACCTGACCAAGAGGGATTCATGCGCACCTGAATAAACCCACCTTAACTTTCACATAGTCAAGCTCCCAAATCTCTTTGTTGGTTCCATAGTATACCCTTTCATTAGCTTCATTTACAGTCATGCATTCTATTCAAACAGAGTTGTTCTGATACGAGGTCTTCTTATCACGTTCCTTAGTGTAGAATGTGTATCCATTTATGTCATATACTTGGTACGTCAACACTGTAGGTCATGGCTTTTGTGCCAACCACATAGCAATGTCATCGATGGATCCTTGTGCCAAACGATTCTTCAGCCATTCGGCGTACTTCTTAGTGTGCTCCTTCATCTCCACTTCTGATGAAGGCACCATTGGTAATAAGCTTTGGCGTATCTCCGCCAAGTGTTCTTCGGCATAAGCGATGAAAACTGGATTGTTAAGCAGTACCATCAAATGGGCTTTCTCTGCCAATTCTCTGGGTGCAGCCATTTGTGTGCCAGCAAGGACCGGCTTACCTTTCAGCCTTCCCTCATGGCGAGAGAGGGGCAAACCTATAGGTCTTTGTTTCATGTATTCGGTGAAAAACTCAACCACCTCCTCCGCGGTATGACCTTGTAGGATGCTTGCCTCTGGATGGTTTCGGTTTCGACAAAAGCACTTCGGTATTCCCATGAACCGCTCGAAGGGATACATGTTGCGAAGAAACACAAGACCACAATACTTTATCTCGTCGACAAGGTGCACAGTGAGATGGACCATGACATCAAAGAATGACGGTGGGAAAAACATCTCCAGGTTGGACAATATTCTTGCAATATCATCTTGCATATGATCCAACTCTTCAAGATTTACAACTTTCTGCCATAGTTGGTTGAAGAAATCACATAGGTCAATGAGTGTGTTTCTTATATCTTTGTCCATCAGATTCCTGATGGCCACCGAGAGGATTTGTGTCAACATTACGTGGCAATCATGTGACTTCATGTGTCCCAACTTCATTTTACCAAAGCTCACATCCACGAGACTTCTGATGTTTGCGCAGTAGAAAGAGGGTGTCTTAACTGACAACAAATAGGTGAAGAACTGTGTTGCTTATTTTGTACTGAAATTGTAACTCTGGCGAGCTTTGATGAATTTGTCATCATCTTGTGCTTCACTATTGCGTTGTGATTGATCAGCAAGCATATCGAGCCGTGAACCGTCACCATCCTTTCTTTTACCTTTAATCTTGAGCAGAGTGTCGAGGATGCTTTCACATACGTTCTTCTCTACATGCATGACATCGATGCAGTGACGTACACGTAGAATCTCACAGTAAGGTAATTTTCAGAACATCGATTTCTTCTTAAACACTTGATCCTTGGGTATTAGTTTCACCGTCAAAGGGTGGTTCTTGCCAAGCACAACATTAATTTTTTAGCCATATTGTGGACCACCTCCCCTTCATAGGGTCTTGGGCCCTCAGCTGCCTCTGCCGTACCATCAAATTCAGCTTTCATCTTTCGATATGGGTGATTTTTCCGTAAGAACCTACGATGATGCAAATACACTGTTTTGCACGAGTTGGGAAGTCTTCTGCTAGCTGTCCTATCCATGCATGTGACACACCCTACATCTCCCCTTCTTTTCTGCCTCGATGTGTTGCCTAATGCCGGCATATCTTGAATGTTGTGCACCAGCATCACATGTAGATTGAAAATCTCCTTTCTGTAAGCATCATAACATTTTATAGCAGGGCATCTATCCACATTGTCAGCAGTTCTTCTACCAGTAGTTGAAGGTAAATGTCAATGTCATTTTCCAGGTTGCTTTGGGCCTTGGATAATCATTGACATCATAATGTGTTTTTTCTTCATACACAACCAAGGAGCTAGGTTATATATGCACAGAAGCACCAGCCATGTGTTGTGATTGGTGCTCATATCGCCAAAAGGATTCATCCTGTCAGTACACTCCTCAAGCCTTATACTTCTAGGATCCTTGGCAAGTTTTTAGAACTTGTTGTCGATTATTTCCCACTGAGCCCCATCTTTGGGTGCCTCATAAACCTATCCGCAATTCGCTCATCATGATGCCACCGCGACCTCTTTGCCTCTCTAGGGTTTGCAAACAAACGTCTCAACCTTGGAATTAAAGGCAAGTACCAAACAACCTTGAACGGGATTCCTGTCTTGATCTCGTCATCCAATTTGTACTTGTCCTTTGCTCTCCTATGCTTGTATCGTGCATGCTTGCATGTGGGACATGCACGAAAATCTTTGTACTCACCATGATACAATATACAATCATTCACACAAGCGTGTATCTTCTGTACTTCAAGTTCCAATGGGCAAACAATTTTCTTCACTTCATTCATGCTTCTGGGGAGCACATTATCTTCCGTAAGAATTTCTTTCAAAAGACCTAACATCTCTGTGAAGCCCTTATTTGATAGACCGTTTGCTACTTTAAATCTGAGAAGTGCCAGGGTGGCACTCAACCTAGAATATTTCTTTTTGCAACCTGGATACAATTCTTTCTTGGAGTCCGCATCAATGGTTGGCAGATCCTTGTATCCAATCATATCCTTTTCTGGGCCCTCGAAATCTGCAATCATAACAGCAAAATCTGGCATATCAAGATCGTCGTCATCTGCGTGGATATCTTGGTTTTCCAGTGGGCATTTCAGCTTTCCGGTGTTACATTGGTAGCTTGACGCCTCTGCCCCGATGTTAGATTCAACATCCATGTGACACTGATCGGGGTTTGGCATCTCGCTGCCCTGGGTATCTTCATGCATGACCTCCTCTTCACCGTGTCTGGTCCAACGTGTATATCCATCCATGAATCCCCTAGAGACTAAGTGCATCTGGACATCTGCAACTTCATGTGACTCTGTATTGGCACAATCAGTACATGGACACGGGATGTAATCCGCATCACCAATTCTCCTCTTTATACTTTCAGCCAAATTCATGAACTCTGTAATGCCACTGATAAAATCTACGGTTTTCTGACTCTTCATCCATCGAGATTGTTCCATCTGCAACAGATGAATGGTAATTAAAAACAAAACAACAACATTAATACACGGATTAACTGCTGCCCAAAGATGCGTGCATAAATCACAAGGTTCTATTTTAATAATTACTAAGGGCGCTCCATGTTGTTATCCAGACGTGCAATGACAAAAATTAATGGCCAGTCAATTTACACGCAGAGTACTAGTACAACACTACACTTAGGAATTGAATACCTTAATTAAGCCACTCACAAAAAGAATGCCTTAATTAATTAGCCGCGCGGCGACCTCCACCCAGCAGACAGACAAGCGCGATGCGGCGGCACGCCGAGACAGCAAGGTCGAGGAGCAAAGCTTAGTGCGTCTACCGCCTAAAGTTCGACCTCCACTATCCCGCCATCGACCGTGATGGATGTGCTCGAATCACGCCGCCGCCGACCTCAATGGTTGAGCTCCTCCTATCTCCCGTCGCAGACCAAGGATTGACCTCCTATGATGCCGCCACCACCCACCGACCGAGGATTGACCTCTTCTCCGGTAGCCGCTGCCTAGGCCGTCGCCGCCATCTCTATATGCAGAGCGTCTGTTTTTTTCTACGGATATCCGCAGAGCGGCTGTTTACACGGTATCACACCATAACTCAATTATATGGACAGGGTAGTACATCACATACGGTTATGTAACGGCAACCGTGTCTAACCTACATTGTCTTCTCACACGGTTTGGTGCGGAAATCGTGTGTGACATTGTAATACCTAACACAAACGACATGTACAAACAGTGTGCCGTATACAACATACATATAGTGCCATTAGTAGTTCCCGACCGTTAGCTTATCTCCACAGTTTCCCCATTTCCCCCAAATCCCTACATAGCCTCCAAATTCCCTCCTGTGGCGCTGGCATTGGGGGAATGTGGATGAGTGGTGCTGATGGTTTCGGTGCGGCTGCTCCTGCTCATATCACCGCCACGACGGCGGTAGCCGCCGAGCACTTGCCTAAGGTCATCAGAAGGCAGGTGTACTATGAATCTGAATTGTCCTGTCAGGTTCCAATCTATCCCGATCTTTTTTAGCATGTCCAAAGTATAGATCCTTGTTGAATCCGTCCTGAATGACCCCCCCCCCCCAGGAAAGCGATCTGCCGACAGGTCCGGAGCTTGACTCCAGACTCCCGCAACATGAGTTCGACTCCGAGTTTTGCGCCACCGAGAAGTACCAAAAGCTGAGTTGTGCACACCCCTGCTCGACGTGTATGCATGGAGGGATTCGACATTGGCAGGCGGTTTCTTAGTTGCCCCTTAGAGCTTAGTGCTAATTAAGTTCATCATTTTACTTCAGTTAATGCCACCGCTCATCCAGAATACTATTTAACATTGGCAGGGATATGAGGCTTGTGCCTTTGTTAACTGGCTGGATGAAGAATGGCATGGCAGGGCTCGGAGTGTTATCACCAAGCTCACAGAAGATAATGTAAAGCTGAAGAAGAAACTGGCTGATCTGGAATGTACAATCAGTACGATGAAGCAAGAAAGAATCAATCACGGGCAACAGATGAAAGCAAGAGACAAGAAGGAACTAGCATGTGTAGTTGCGGTTGTCACATTAGCCATGTTCTATGCGTTGTTTGCAATGATGATTAGGGGTTTTGTTTGAAAGTATTGCTAAAGCAGATCTAGATGCGCTCTAAGTAATGCACATCTAGGTACTATGCCATTGATATTACGCGAAGATTCATGCAGATATTTTTCTTTGTCTTTTTTCTTTTCCTTTTTAGTTTGATTACTACTGGCTTTATCAATAAGAAGAGCTCAGTGTATTGCTTGACAACTGTCCTACTCTGTTCGTACCGGTACTGGTGCATAATCCCAAAACTCATTCCTTGTTTTTGTCCTGAAAAAGGAAACCAGCCAAATAGCCAATAGGAGTCCTGTGCAACCCCGGAAATTTGGAGCGACTGGGTACAAATAATTGCGGTTGATTATATCAGCGGTTAGATAATACGTTAACCCCCGCTTCAATTGGCAGTTCCTCTTCTCTGCATACGCCACTTAAGTGTCCACCATCTTCAGCATCCCTGGCAGGCCACGCTACACACTGGCACACACTCTGCAGCCATGTCGAGCGATAGCAAGGACGACAGTTCAGCCAGTAGTCTGGCGCCTAATGATAGGTCAACATCGGAATCATCCCGCTCGTCTTCCATGAGTTCGGCGTCGAGCCCAGACCTCGATTATATCTGGTTCATGGAAGGGACGCTGCCTCCGGAGTCGTCAGATGACAACCAGATGAACGAGGAGCTGTCGGAGGACGAAGAAGAGGACGACGATGATGAGGAGGAGGAATGGTCGAACGAGGAGGAGAGGAGGAGGAGGACGACATCAACGACGATGACGACGGCAGCGGCGATGAAAAGCCAACGGTCAGCAGCAAGAAGCATCCTCGCCAAGACGATGTCGCTGGGCCATCCAACAAGAACAAGAAGAAGAAGAAGGACTAAATTAAGCAGATTGTATATATCTTTGTTTATCCTGTCAATCTCATCGCAGACGGTTAGTAATATTTATTCGACAGAGATCTTCTACATTATCGCCAACGGGTTGCTTTGTTGAACTGTGTGCCGTGACGAGCACCCATTTCACAAAAAAAAAGACCGTATGGGTTGTCTATAATGACCGCACACAATTCTGATTACCGACCTGTTTGCCGGGTATCACACACATCTTGTTATGCCAAATCGTTTGTGTTCACCTCTCTCATCGCAAACGGTTCATCAGAGTGAACTATATGTCGTATATCACACACACCCTGATCTGGCTGCCCATTTCTGTTGTTTTGTCTCATCACAAACAGTTCGTATAGATCAACTGTATGCCCCTCATCAAACACGCAACTATAATCTGAACCGTGTTTGATGTATCATTCATCGCAAACGTTTTGCATCATTTCTGATGGTTTTCATACAGCACCGTTTGCGATTATTGCATCGCACACAGTTTCTCGAAGGGTCTCTGATCGTAGTGTCGCGTTAGCAGCATCCTGCAGTAGTGACATATTCATAGTGTTGAAGCCAAAAGATATAAGTTTAATAATGATAGTGCAACTTATTTGTGGCACTGCCGTTTAGGTCATATTGGTGTAAAGCGCATGAAGAAACTCCATGATGATGGACTTTTGGAATCACTTGATGCTTGTGAACCCTGCCTCATGGGCAAGATGACTAAGACTCTGTTCTCCGGAACAATGGAACGAGCAACATACTTATTGGAAATAATACATACTGATGTATGCGGTCCAATGAGTGTTGATGCTCGTGGCGGGTATCGTTATTTTCTGACCTTCACAGATGATTTGAGCAGAATTTCAGAGTGAAGTGGAAACATTTGAAAAGTCTGAAACATTTGAAAAGTTCAAAGAATTTCAGAGTGAAGTGGAAAATCACCGTAACAAGAAAATAAAGTTTCTACGATATGATCATGGAGGAGAATATTTGAGTTACGAGTTTGGTCTTCATTTGAAACAATGCGGAATAGTTTCGCAACTCACGCCACTTGGAACACCACAGCGTAATGGTGTGTCCGAACGTTGTAACCGCACTTTATTATATATGGTGCGATCTATGATGTCCCTTACTGATTTACCACTATCGTTTTGGGGTTATGCTTTAGAGACGGCTGCATTCACGTTAAATAGGGCACCATCAAAATCCGTTGAGATGACACCTTATGAACTGTGGTTTGGCAAGAAACCCAAGTTGTCGTTTCTTAAAGTTTGGGGCTGTGATGCTTATGTGAAAAAGCTTCAACCTGATAAGCTCGAACCCAAATCGGAGAAATGTGTCTTCATAGGATACCCAAAGGAGACTGTTGGGTACACCTTCTATCACAGATCCGAAGGCAAGATATTCGTTTCTAAGAATGGATCCTTTCTAGAGAAGGAGTTTCTCTCAAAAGAAGTGAGTGGGAGGAAAGTAGAACTTGATGAGGTAATTGTACTTGCTCCCTTATTGGAAAGTAGTTTATCACAGAAATCAGTTCCAGTGATTCCTACACCAGTAAGTGAGAAAGCTAATGATGATGATCATGAAACTTCTGATAAAGTTACTACCGTACCTCATAGGTCAACCAGAGTAAGATCCGCACCAAAGTGGTACGATAATCCTGTTCTGGAGGTCATGTTACTTGACCATGACGAATGTACGAACTATGAGGAAGCAATGATGAGCCCAGATTCCGCGAAATGGCTTGAGGCCATGAAATTTAAGATGGGATCCATGTATGAGAATAAAGTGTGGACTTTGGTTGACTTGCCCAATGATCGGCAAGCCATAGAGAATAAATGGATCTTCAACAAGAAGACTGACGTTGATGGTAATATTACTGTCTACAAAGCTCGACTTGTTGCAAAAGGTTTTTGACAAGTTCAAGGAGTTGAGTACGATGAGACCTTCTCACCCGTAGCGATGCTTAAGTCCATCCGAATCATGTTAGCAATTGCCGCATTTTATGATTATGAAACTTGGCAAATGGATGTCAAAACTGCATTGCTTAATGGATATCTTAAAGAAGAGTTGTATATGATGCAACCAGAAGGTTTTATCGATCCAAAAGGTTCTAACAAAGTGTGTAAGCTTCAGTGATCCATTTATGGACGGGTGCAAGCATCTCGGAGTTGGAATATACGCTCTGATAGTGTGATCAAAGCATATGGTTTTATACAGACTTTTGGAGAAGCGTGTATTTACAAGAAAGTGAGTGGGAGCGTTGTAGCATTTCTGATATTATATGTGGATGACATATTGTTGATCGAAAATGATACTGAATTTCTGAATAGCATAAAAGGATATTTGAATAAGAATTTTTCAATGGAAGACCTCGGTGAAGCTGCTTATATATTGGGCATCAAGATCTATAGAGATAGATCAAGATGCTTAATTGGACTTTCACAAAGCACATACCTTGATAAAGTTTTGAAGAAGTTAAAAATGGATCAAGCAAAGAAAGGGTTCTTGCATGTATTACAAGGTGTGAAGTTGAGTCAGACTCAATGTCGTGTCCGACCACTTCAGAAGATAGAGAGAAAATGAAAGTCATTCCCTATGCTTCAGCCATAGGTTCTGTCATGTATGCAATGTTGTGTACCAGACCTGATGTGTGCCTTGCTATTAGTTTAGCAGGGAGGTACCCAAGTAATCCAGGAGTGGATCACTGGACAGCGGTCAAGAACATCCTGAAAAGGACTAAGGATATGTTTCTCGTTTATGGAGGTGACAAAGAGCTCATCATAAATGGTTACTTTGATGCAAGCTTTGACACTGATCCAGATGACTCTAAGTCACAAACCAGATACGTATTTTTATTGAATGGTGGAGCTGTCAGTTGGTGCAGCTCCAAGCAGAGCATCATGGCGGGATCTACATGTGAAGCGGAGTACATAGTTGTTTCCGAAGCAGCAAATGAAGGAGTCTGGATGAATGAGTTCGTATCCAATCTAGGTGTCATACCTAGTGCATCGGGTCCAATGAAAATCTTTGTGACAATACTGGTGCAATTGCCTTGGCAAAGGAATCCAGATTTCACAAGAGAACCAAGCACATCAAGAGACGCTAAAATTCCATCCGCGACCAAGTCAAGGAGGGAGACATAGAGATTTACAAGGTACATACGGATCTGAATGTTGCAGACCCATTGACTAAGCCTCTCTCATGATCAAAACATGATCAACACCAGACTCCATGGGTGTTAGAATAATTACAATGTAATCTAGATTATTGACTCTAGTGCAAGTGGGGGACTGAAGGAAATATTCCCTAGAGGCAATAATAAAGTTATTATTTATATTTCCTTATATCATGATAAATGTTTATTATTCATGCTAGAATTGTATTAACCGGAAACTTAGTGCAAGTGTGAATACATAGACAAATAGAGTGTCACTAGTATTCCTCTACTTAACTAGCTCATTAATCAAAGATGGTTAAGTTTCCTAGGCATGGACAAGAGTTTTCATTTGATGAACGGGATCACATCATTAGATAATGATGTGATTGACTTGACCCATCCGTTAGCTTAGCACTATGATCATTTAGTTTATTGCTATTGCTTTCTCCATGACTTATACATGTTCCTATGACTATGAGATTATGCAACTCCCGAATACCGGAGGAACACTTAGTGTGCTATCAAACATCACAACGTAACTGGGTGATTATAAAGATGCTCTACAGCTGTCTTCGATGGTGTTTGTTGAGTTTGCATAGATCAAGATTAGGATTTGTTACTCTGAGTATCGGAGAGGTATCTCTGGGCCCTCTCGGTAATGCTCATCACTATAAGCCTTGCAAGCAAAGTGACTAATGAGTTAGTTGCGGGATGATGCATTAAGGAACAAGTAAAGAGATTTGCCGGTAACGAGATTGAACTAGGTATGATGATACTAACGATCGAATCTCGGGCAAGTAACATACCTATGACAAAGGGAACAACGTATATTGTTATGCGGTTTGACCGATAAAGATCTTCGTAGAATATGTAGGAACCAATATGAGTACCGGGGGGTTACCGGAACCCCCGTGGAGTCAATGGGCCTTAATGGGACATAGTGGGACAGAGGAGGAGGCGTCCAAGGTGCCCCCCCCCAAGCCCAATCCGAATTGGGAGGGGGGCCGGCCCCCTTTCCTTCTCTCCTTCTCCCTCTTCCTACTTCTCCTACTCCAACTAGGGAAAGGGGGGAAACCTACTCCAACTAGGAGTAGGAATCCCCCTTGGGGTGCGCCATAGAGAGGGCCGGCCTACCCTCCTCCACTCCTTTATATACGGTGGAGGGGGGCACCCCATGGAAACACAAGTTGACAGCTGTCTTAGCCGTGTGCGGTGCCCCCTTCCACAGATTTCCACCTCGGTCATATTGTTGTAGTGCTTAGGCGAAGCCCTGCGTCGGTAACTTCATCATCAATGTCATCACGCCGTCGTGCTGACGAAACTCTCCCTCGACCTCAGTTGGATCAAGAGTACGAGGGACGTCACCGAGCTGAACGTGTGCAGATCGCGGAGGTGCCGTGCGTCCGGTACATGGATCAGTTGGATCGCGAAGACGTTCAACTACATCAACTGCGTTACTAAACGCTTCTGCTTTCGGTATATGAGGGTACGTGGACACACTCTCCCTGCTCGTTGCTATGCATCACCTAGATGGATCTTGCGTGTGCGTAGGAAAATCTGTTGAAATTACTATGTTTCCCAACAAGGGGACCCAATTTCCCCATACTTGTTCTTGTTAGCAGCAGAGGGCCTCTGTGCCTCCTAATATCACAAGATGAGTCATCAAACCTATGTGGTCTACTAGTAGCTGCTTCGGTGCCACCAGTGAACCACTTATTATTTACAAATGACAGCCTGTTGTTTTTCATGGCCAACTTTATGGGAGCAAATGAGGTGAGCCAGGTGTTGGATATATATTGTCAGGCAACCGGGCAGTGTATTAACTATGGTAAATCTTCTATCTTATTCAGTAAGGGGTTTCCTGAGAATGTGAGAGCTGAAATAAAAGGTTTGCTCCAAGTAACCAATGAAACCTTGAATGAGAAGTACCTGGGCATGCCCTATGTGAGGTCTTCAAAAAATGGAGCCTTCAAATTTTTAAAGGAACGACTTTGGAGTAAAAGTCAAGGGTGGATTGAAAAAAACCACTTTCCATTACAAGGAAAGAAGTTCTTGTAAAAGTTGTGGCACAAGCACTTCATGTCTTCTCCATGTCATGTTTCAAGCTTTAGAGGGGCCTATGTGAGCATTTAAACATGTTGATTAGGAAGTTTTGGCGGGCAGCAAAAAGGGTCGCCGAAAACCTAGTTGGGTTTCATGGAAGGACATGACACAACCAAAAACAATGGGTGGGTTGGGTTTCAAGGACTTTGAGCTATTCAATTTGGCCATGCTAGCAAACAGGGATGGAAAATATTGCAACAAGCAAGGTATTCGGCGACCATATTGCAGGCATCCATATTGCAGGCAAACCTTGGGAGTCATCCAAACAAATTCTGGAGGGAAATCATCGAGGGCATGGACGTGCTCAAGTAAGGGCTCATTAAATGTATTGGTAATGGCACCTCGACAGATGTGTGGACTGAGAACTAGATTCCTAGGGACGAGATGATGCGCCCCTATGGGAGCAAGGTATTGAATCCACTGGTGTGACGCCCTGAGACCGTTGCGCCAGGTGTCTTCTGGTGTTTCGTTGTTGTTGCCTTGTCATTTGCTTGCGTGTTGCATCTTGTCATGTCATCATGTGCATTGCATCATCATGTTTTTTCAAAACTTGCATCCGTCCCAGTCCCCGCATTCCGTCCGTTGTCCATTCTGAGCCCAGACACACTTGCACGCGCCCGCGGCATGTCCAAAATAGTATTTTATAAGTGTCCGAAAAATGTTCTCGGAATGGGTTGAGAGTTGGCGTGCGTATAGTGTAGATAGGCCGCCTGCCAAGTTTCATCGCATTCGGAGTTCGTTTGATAGCCCAACCGTTAAACTATAGCGGCATTATACCCGGTCTAACGTCAGACGTTTTTTGGTCTCCGGAAACCCTGTCGGGCCTCTCTCTCTTCTTTTCTCACATCTCGAGCCCTTCTACACAGCCCACAAGTTCCAATCGACCCCTCGCATGTGTGTCCGAAATTGTCCCGGACCCGACCCGGACAGTCGTCACCATTGGATCCGGATCATCCCCAAACATCTACAAAACGTCTCTGTTTTCTTATTTGGGCTCCCTAGCCTAATTTTCCCGAACGTCCGATTACGATAGGAGGGACGGATTAGCCCCTAACCTATTTCACCTGATGTATATATTTGGTCCAACCCTAAAAATTAGGAGGTCTGTCCCATCCACCCTCCTACCCGCCGCCACCCACCTACCTTTCTTCCTCGGGATCCCCTCTTTCCCCCTGATCCAATCCCACCAACCAGCTCCACCCCTCAATTTCATCACCGAGCCAACCGGCGGCCTCCCTGCGTAGCTGCGCCCCTGGCCCCGATCCTGTCAACCGAGGCCCAGCCTCCTCTCTCTCTCGTGCGCGAGCACGTTCCCAGGAACTCAAGCGGGGGAGCTCCGATCCCGCAGCACCAGGCGCCCTAGCATCCTCGTCGCCCCGCGGCTCCAGCGTGTCGCCCCCTTCCCATGGCCGCGTTGACCTCCCTCTGCATCGCCCGGATCCGACTGGGTCCATGCCTCCCCTGCAGCCCTGCGCTGCCAAGCTCCTCCCATGGCTGCCCCGCCACCACGTCCTCGCCACCATGCCGGAGCAAGCCGGCAGGAAGTTCCCTGTCGCGCCCTCTCCGCCGTCCTTCCCCTCCTTCCGGTCCCGCTAACCTCCCCTGCTGTCCCTGTCTTCTCTGTTGGACAGGAGCAACCAGGGCGCCGCTGAGCTCCAATCGCCGGCCAGATCCTTCGAGTCTCGGCCATCTCCGCCGTTCAAGGTCCTCCCCGCCACCCAAGTCACTCGCCTTGCCGCCCCTTCGTCCAGCTCGCCGGAGCTCTGCTCCCAGCCGCCAGCGCCTCTGCTACGCCTTCCGCTCGAGAACGAGCACATTGACCGCGCCCCTCCGCCTTGTTCGATCCAGCCCAGCAGCCCATGTCCTGCGCGAGCAGGCCAACCCAGCTCCTCCACCGGCCGGCCCAGCGCGCCCCCTTGCCGGCTTCTCTTCCACCGAACCGGGCCGAGCCCATGGTGAGCTGCCTCCCAGCGCCTGCCACTGTTGCGTCGGCCTACCAGATTCGGCCCGTCCATGTTTTTTCCATATCTACAAATTTCCTGTTTATCCTAAGATCTGCCAGTTTTGCAGAAACAACCTTGCACTTCATGCATATTTTAACTCACAAACTAAGCATCACATGTAAAAACTTCAAATATGAAAGTTGCTTAGAATTTTGTCTAGTTTAATAATATTCAGCTTTCATGCATGTTTGAAATGTTTAAAATTCTTTTTAGTTAAATTTGCTCCTATGCCATGTTAAAATGTTTTAATTCATAACTTAATAACTGTAGCTCGGTTTTAAATAAACTTTATATGTAAATGGGGTAGAATTTTGCCTAGTTTAACATGGTGGCATCATCTTACATGTTTAATAACTATAAAATATGGTTTAGGGCAGATCAGTACCAAAACCTAAATTATGCACATGAGGAGCTTCTGGACTTGTTGTTTGTTGTTCCGGCCTCATTTAAATTTGCCTAGATGGGTAGTTTTCATATGCTTCACCTCTTGCCATGTTAACCAACATTTAATATTGTTGAGTACATAAATGAGATCAAACTAAATAACTTGAATGTGGTGTTCCGTCAATATGCAACTCGTTGCATGTTGAGCTCCACTTAATTTGTAGGATTGTTTGTGCATTTTGCCATGCCATGCTTCATTAAACCGGACATGCATCATACTTGATTGTGCATCATGCCATGTTTATGTGGTGGTTGTTTACTATGTTGTGTGCTTCTTTCCGATATTGCTTCTTCGGGTTGGTTCCGGTAATGTCGCGTTTGTGAGGACCCGTTCGTCTACGTCCGTTTGTCTTCTTCATGGACTCGTTCTTCTTCCTTGCGGGATTTCACGCAAGATGACTATACCCTTGAAATCACTTCTATCTTTGCTTGCTAGTTGCTCGCTCTTTTGCTATGCCTATGCTACGATACCTACCACTTGCTTATCATGCCTCCCATATTGTTGAGCCAAGCCTCTAACCCACCTTGTCCTAGCAAACCATTGTTTAGCTATGTTACCGCTTTGCTCAGGCCCTCTTATAGCGTTGTTAGTTGCAGGTGAAGATTGAAGTTTGTTCCTTGTTGGAACATGGAGATGTTGTTCCTTGTTGGGACATGTTTACTTGTTGGGATATCACAATATCTCCTATTTAATTAATGCATCTATATACTTGGTAATGGGTGGAAGGCTCGGCCTTATGCCTGGTGTTTTGTTCCACTCTTGCCGCCCTAGTTTCCGTCATATCGGTGTTATGTTCCCGAATTTTTCGTTCCTTACGCGGTTGGGTTATAATGGGAACCCCTTGACAGTTCACTGTGAATAAAACTCCTCCAGCAAGGCCCAACCTTGGTTTTACCATTTGCCACCTAGCCTTGGTAATCTTTATTTTAACCCCCCCCCCCCCACCCGGGGCTAGTGCTTGTCTAAGTGTTGGTCCGAAACAGAGCCACTTGCGGCGCCACCTCGGGGAAACTTGAGGGTTGGTTTTAGCTGTACGTAGGGTTCAGCCGGTGTTGCCCTGAGAATGAGATATGTGCAGCTCCCATCAGGATGTCGGCGCATCGGGCGGTCTTGCTGGACTTGTTTTACCATTGTCGAGGATGTCTTGTAACCGGGATTCCGAGTCTGGTTGGGTCTTCCTGCTAGAAGGAATATCCTTCATTGACCGTGAGAGCTTGTGATGGGCTAAGTTGGGACACCCATGCAGGGTTTTGAACTTTCGAAAGTCGTGCCCGCGGTTATGGGTAGATGGGAATTTGTTAATGTCCGGTTGTAGTAAACCTGAAGTTGATCTTAATTAAAAATGCACCAACCGCATGTGTAACCGTGATGGTCTCTTCTCGACGGAATCCGGGAAGTGAACACGGTGTTGGAGTAATGCTTGACGTAGGTTGTTCTAGGATCACTTCTTGATCATAGTTGTTCGACCGTGATTTTGCCTTCTCTTCTCACTCTCTTTTGCATATGTTAGCCACCATACATGCTAGTCGCTTGCTGCAGCTCCACCTCATACCTTTTACCTTACCTATAAGCTTAAATAGTCTTGATCGTGAGGGTGTGAGATTGTTGAGTCCCCGTGACTCACAGATACTTCCAAAATCAGCTTGCAGGTGCCGTTGAACCGTGCAGGTGACGCAACCAAGCTCAAGGAGGAGCTCGATGAAGATTGTGTTCGCTAGGTTGTTCCTTTTCTAGTTGATCAGTAGTGGAGCCCAGTTGGGACGATCGGGGATCTGTGTAGCTTTTGGGTTAGTCTTCTTTTATTTTGGTTCCGTGGATGGACCTTGATTGTGTCTGGATGACGTAATGTTTTATTCATGTAATTGTGTGAAGTGGCGAGTGTAAGCCAACTATGTATCTCTTTCCCTTATGTATTACATGGGTTGTGTGAAGATTACCTCACTTGCGACATTGCTTTCAATGCGGTTATGCCTCTAAGTCGTGCTTCGACACGTGGGAGATATAGCCGCATTGAGGACGTTACAAGTTGGTAATCAGAGCCTTCCCCGACCTTAGGAGCCCCTTGCTTGATCGAATCGCTGGCGTTATTGAGTCTAGAAATGTTTTGAGTCATTTAAGATTATATATATTGGAGAGTTAGGACTTCTTTTTACTCCTCAGTCCCTTCGTCGCTCTGGTAAGGCATCCTGACATAGAGTTTTGACTCTTCTCTTCTCAAATTTCACTAAAAAAATTTAGGATCACGCGGGTATCTTGGAGTCGTTCCGATGGTTTTGTGACGAGAACATTGTTCTTGGTGCCTCCTGACATTTAGGGGTTGTGGCAGTGTCCCGAGGAGTTGAGCTCCGAGGTGTTGTCGTCACAATTTTATTGTTGAGATTCTGGAATACCTGAGTTTAGTTTCGCCGACATCGAAAATCTCTTTTATGCAGTTGTTGGTGAGATAACCTCGACGCCACCCAGTACTGGGCGGGAGTTCGGGAGTATTGCCATAACTCGTATAACGGATGCTTTTTGAAGGTTGAGGTAGACGATTTCCGAAGGTTTCTTGGTTATGTGTTGAAGGATGGATACAGCTGGATGTAGGATTTGCTAGTTTCTGGGTGAGATATTATGCTTCCCCTGTATCCCCAACACCTGATTGCATAACCGGAAAATTTCGGGAGTTTATAAGTGGGAATTCAAGTAGCTCTTAGGATATCTTTCCGACAGATGTATGATTTGAAATTGGGGTTCGACGTCTAGTGGTCCGCCTATTCACGGTTGGTTTTACAGTGGTCTCGCTGTGTCTTAAAGAGTCCTTGGCTATGCCGACTCTGGGACGCTTCGTATGTCATGTGCACTGCCTTGTACATGATGGTGTTGTACGATCGAGCCCGTGTAGGCCCCACCACGAAAACTTCGGACGAAATCTCTATCATATGTTCGTTCTGGCTTATTCTGCAAGCCAATCCTTTGTTTTGTTTTTGAGTTGTGGTATTCGAGTTGCTTCGAAGTCAAATGTTGATTCCATACCTTTTCCAAGCGGTGTTCTTATATTCCTATGTGAATACCAATCCTTCATGATAATCAAGATTGTCTTGCCAATCCTTTTCAACTGGTGTGCTCCTCTTCAAATGGATCCAATCTTGTCAACATCCACAAGATCAATTATCAGTTCTTCTCAACGGTGTTTGCTTCATCTGTTCCAAGTTTCCTTTATTTTCCCACCCTCCCACCCTTTTTCTTCAAGGACTAAGATTTCTTAATCAAGTATCATCTTATTGATGGGAAGTCTCTCCATTATTTTCCGTTAATGTTCTTATCCGGTGATTCTCATGAAGATCCTAACGGAGCCTCAAGTTCATCATTCTTCATTCTTTTCATCTCCGGTGGTTTCAAGTCAAGCTTTGTTGATCATATCTTTTCCTCGTTACAATGCTTTTCTTATGCCGGTGCACCTCATAATAATTCACTTCTCGCTACTCACTTGTTCCGGAGTGCTCAAGATGTCTCGAAGATTCGTGTTTCCACTCTTAATCCGTTCGAGCTATTTTGAGGATGTTATCTCATTCAAGTCAATTAATACTACCGGTGCAATCTCTCTTCAAAATCATTCGACGGTGTTTCTTTTGAGTGGGCCCTAACCCACAGGTCTTTTTCCAGGATCTTACCTGACTCTTCTAATTTTACCGGAGTTATTCTTAAATTCATTTCAAAATTGACGTAAGAATGAATTGTCATCAGTCAATTGCCTTTCTCCAAGACCTTTCAAATTCTTTTCATCGTTGGCTCAACCTCTTCGTTTTTTATTCTTCTGGAGTACCTAAACGATTCATGGTGTTGTTTCTCGTCGTCATTCTCAGATTTTGAAGACCGAAGAAGAGTTTCTCTTAAATCTTCCTCCGTTCTCGTGAAGATTCATGGTGCTAGACTTATGTCGTCCTCTCATAATTGTTCTTCGATTGGGAGATATTCTTTTCACCCATCCGGAGTAATTCAGGAGTCATTTCAGTTTGATTCTCCGGAGCCCATCATCTAAGATCTATTCATTCCAGCTTTCATCTCTCGTACTCTAAATCTTACTGGTGCATCATTCAAATATTCTCTATTAAGTTCGTGATCTATTCGTCCTCTTGTATCTAAATTCCCTCAAGTATCTTCGTTCATTTCATAATTCTTCCCGGTGTTTCTTTATTTTTTCTTCGTTCATTTTCAATCCTTATGGTGGTTCGTTCAAGATTTCTCTTCCTTCTTTATCATATTAATTCATTCGTTGTTTCGATTCTACCGGTGGTTCGTTGAAGACCTTCTCAATTTACGCTATATCTCTCTTAATCCTTCCTACGAGAATAAGTAGTATGCCAAATCCTTTGGTTGCCATCAATTTAATTGATGAAGGATAAGCAGAATGTAATTCTTATTCTTGTTTCATCGAAGTGAGTAATTCCTTGTTCCGGAGGTTCTTCAAATTCTCTATTTTAATTGTTTCATCTTTCTTTCCCGGAGTTCCAAGTTCTCTCAATTATTTCATCGCGGAGATTCATCTAAATCATCGCAAGGCTTAACCTTGTGTTTTCAACCTCTTTTTCTCCCGTTTGATCATTCTTTTGTTACCGGAGTTCTTCATGAAGGTTCTACATGATGGTTCATCAAGGACGTAATTCCTTCTCGAGGTGTGCATTGACATTCCTTTCAGAGGAGCTCAAGCATTCCTCATCTTTCAACCCGGAGTGCAAGTCTTTCTAACTTATCTTTTGCGGTGGTGTTATGTCTTTCTTGATAATTTTCCTTCGTGTGTCATGATTCACAAGTTATCAAGAATGAGATATTTTAAATCCATCAGTCTCGTAATTGGAGTTACCTTGGGTTATATTTCACCTAAAGCCTTCCCTAAGGACTGTTGCTATCTATGGTGCTTATAAATGACCCAAGTTCGTCTTTTATCCTCCCGGTGAAATAGCTTCTCGTATTCTTGTTGATATCAATCCAATGTTTTCCGTTAGTGGCAGAATTTCACCTCATAATTTTGAGATGGCTTCTATAAGTCCATATCAAGCTTATCTTTTTCGTTGTTGTTAACCCAACAACTCCGTTCTAGCATATGTTGTAAGCATGCTCTCTCAAGATCTTGTTTTCTCCTCCGTTCATTCCATGCCTTTCTCTCATTTCTTCCGGAGGCATTGTGATGATGCTCTCTTCGACCCGTCATCTTGTTTGTCAAGATCTTGTGCAATTCCTTCCATGTATAGTCGGAGTGTTCTCCAAATTGTGTCAGTCTTTTTCCTTCTCTATCTTGTTTTAACTGGAGTGTTATTGTAATTGATCCTTATCGTTCCTTGTACATCTCGTTTCTACCGGAGTGCTTGGATGTACTTCTTGTCCATTGCAACCCTTTCCTCATGTCTTTCAACCTACAAGGTTCCCGTAATCTTCCTTGATCCTCTTCGCTAACGGAGTGTTTTCAACTTTGTTCATCTCCGTTGTATTCTTTCTTTCCAGTTGTTCAACTTCTCAAGGTTCTTTGGTTTCACTCGTTTGTCAAAGAAGCAACTTAGTTTTACCTCCTATCTTCCTTTTCCTTTTCCCTCCGGTGCCATTCTAGATCTCGGGACGAGATCCTCTCGTAGTGGTGGAGTGTTGTGACGCCCCGAGACCATTGCGCCAGGTGTCTTCCGGTGTTTCGTTGTTGTCGCCTTGTCATTTGCTTGCGTGTCGCATCTTGTCGTGTCATCATGTGCATTGCATCATCATGTTTTTTCAAAACTTGCATCCGTCCCAGTCCCCTCGTTCCATCCATTGTCCGTTCTGAGCCCAGACACACTTGCACGCGCCCGCGGCATGTCCGGAATAGTATTTTATAAGTGGCCGTAAAATGTTCTTGGAATGGGTTGAGAGTTGGCGTGTGGTCTTATTATAGTGTAGATAGGCCGCCTGCCAAGTTTTATCGCATTCGGAGTTCGTTTGATAGCCCAACCGTTAAACTATAGCGGCATTATAGCCGGTCTAACATCGGACGTTTTTCGGTCTCTGGAAACCTTGCCGGGCCTCTCTCTCTCTCTTCTTTTCTCTCAGCTCGAGCCCTTCTGCACAGCCCACAAGTTCCAATCGACCCCTCGCATGCGTGTCCGAAATTGTCCCGGACCCGACCCGGACAGTCGTCATCGTTGGATCCGGATCATCCCCAAACATCTAAAAAAACGTCTCCGTTTTCTTATTTGGGCTCCCTAGCCTAATTTTCCCGAACGTCCGATTACGATCGGATGGACGGATTAGCCCCTAACCTATTTCACCTGATGTATATATTTGGTCCAACCCTAAAAATTAGGAGGTCTGTCCCATCCACCCTCCTGCCTGCCGCCACCCACCTACCTTTCTTCCTCGGGATCCCTTCTTTCCCCCCGATCCAATCCCACCAACCAGCTCCACCCCTCAATTTCATCACCGAGCCAACCGGCGGCCTCCCTGCGTAGCCGCGCCCCTGGCTCCGATCCTGTCAACCGAGGCCCAGCCTCCTCTCGCTCTCGTGCGCGAGCACGCGCCCAGGAACTCGAGCGGGGGAGCTCCGATCCCGCAGCACCAGGCGCCCTAGCATCCTCGTCGCCCCGCGGCTCCAGCGCGTCGCCCCCTTCCCGTGGCCGCGTTGACCTCCCTCTACATCACCCGGATCCGGCTGGGTCCATGCCTCCCCTGCAGCCCTGCGCCGCCAAGCTCCTCCCACGGCCGCCCCGCCACCACGTCCTCGCCACCATGCCGGAGCAAGCAGGCAGGAAGTTCCCTGTCGCGCCCTCTCCGCCGTCCTTTCCCTCCTTCCTGTCCAGCTAACCTCCCCTACTCTCCCTGTCTTCTCTATTGGACAGGAGCAACCAGGGCGCCGCTGAGCTCCAATCGCCGGCCAGATCCTTCGAGTCTCGGCCGTCTCCGCCGTTCTCGGTCCTCCTCGCCACCCATGTCGCTTGCCTTGCCGCCCCTTCGTCCCGCTCGCCGGAGCTCTGCTCCCAGCCGCCAGCACCTCTGCTACGCCTTCCGCTCGAGAACGAGCGCGTTGACTGCGCCCCTCCACCTCGTTCGATCCAGCCCAGCAGCCAGCGTCATGCGCGAGCAGGCCAACCTAGCTCCTCCAGCGGCCGGCCCAGCGCGCCCCCTTGTCGGCTTCTCTTCCACCGAACCGGGTTGAGCCCATGGTGAGCTGCCTCCCGGCACCTGCCACTATTGGGTCGGCCTACCAGATTCGGCCCGTCCATGTTTTTTCCAGATCTACAAATTTCCTATTTATCCTAAGATCTGCCAGTTTTGCAGAAACACCCTTGCACTTCATGCATATTTTAACTCACAAACTAAGCATCACATGTAAAAACTTCAAATATGAAAGTTGCTTAGAATTTTGTCTAGTTTAATAATATTCAACTTACATGAATGTTTGAAATGTTTAAAATGTTGTTTGGTTAAATTTGCTCCTATGCCATGTTAAAATGCTTTAATTCATAACTTAATAATTGTAGCTTGGTTTTAAATAAACTTTATATGTAAATGGGGTAGAATTTTGCCTAGTTTAACATGGTGGCATCATCTTCATGTTTAATAACTATAAAATATGGTTTAGGGCAGATCAGTACCAAAACCTAAATTATGCACATGAGGAGTTTCCAGACTTGTTATTTGTTGTTCCGGCCTCATTTAAATTTGCCTAGATGGGTAGTTTTCATATGCTTCACCTCTTTCCATGTTAACCAACATTTAATATTGTTGAGTACATAAACGAGATCGAACTAAATAACTTGAATGTGGTGTTCCGTCAATATGCAACTCGTTGCATGTTGAGCTCCACTTAATTTGTAGGATTGTTTGTGCATTTTGCCATGCCATGCTTCATTAAACCGGACATGCATCATACTTGATTGTGCATCATGCCATGTTTATGTGGTGGTTGTTTAGTATGTTGTGTGCTTCTTTCCGGTGTTGCTTCTTCGGGTTGGTTCCGGTAACGTCGCGTTTGTGAGGACCCGTTCGTCTACGTCCGTTTGTCTTCTTCATGGACTCGTTCTTCTTCCTTGCGGGATTTCAGGCAAGATGACCATAGCCTTGAAATCACTTCTATCTTTGCTTGCTAGTTGCTCGCTCTTTTGCTATGCCTATGCTACGATACCTACCACTTGCTTATCATGCCTCCCATATTGTTGAGCCAAGCCTCTAACCCACCTTGTCCTAGCAAACCGTTGTTTGGCTATGTTACCGCTTTGCTCAGCCCCTCTTATAGCGTTGTTAGTTGCAGGTGAAGATTGAAGTTTGTTCCTTGTTGGAACGTGGAGATGTTGTTCCTTGTTGGGACATGTTTACTTGTTGGGATATCACAATATCTCTTATTTAATTAATGCATCTATATACTTGGTAAAGGGTGGAAGGCTCGGCCTTATGCCTGGTGTTTTGTTCCACTCTTCCTGCCCTAGTTTCCGTCATATCGGTGTTATGTTCCCAGATTTTGCGTTACTTACGCGGTTGGGTTATAATGGGAACCCCTTGACGGTTCGCTTTGAATAAAACTCCTCCAGCAAGGCCCAACCTTGGTTTTACCATTCGCCACCTAGCCTTTTTCCCTTGGGTTAGGCCAGCCCAAGGGTCATCTTTATTTTAACCCCCCCCCCCCGGGCCAGTGCTTGTCTAAGTGTTGGTCCGAAACAGAGCCACTTGCGGCGCCACCTCGAGGAAACTTGAGGTCTGGTTTTAGCTGTACGTATTCATCCGGTGTTGCCCTGAGAACGAGATATGTGCAGCCCCCATCAGGATGTCGGCGCATCGGGCGGTCTTGCTGGACTTGTTTTACCATTGTCGAGGATGTCTTGTAACCGGGATTCCGAGTCTGATCGGGTCTTCCCGCTAGAAGGAATATCCTTCGTTGACCGTGAGAGCTTGTGATGGGCTAAGTTGGGATACCCCTGCAGGGTTTTGAACTTTCGAAAGTCGTGCCCGCGGTTATGGGCAGATGGGAATTTGTTAATGTCCGGTTGTAGTAAACCTGAAGTTGATCTTAATTAAAAATGCACCAACCGCGTGTGTAACCGTGATGGTCTCTTCTCGGCGGAGTCCGGGAAGTGAACACGGTGTTGGAGTAATGCTTGACGTAGGTTGTTCTAGGATCACTTCTTGATCATAGTTGTTCGACCGTGCTTTTGCCTTCTCTTCTCACTCTCTTTTGCGTATGTTAGCCACCATACATGCTAGTCGCTTGCTGCAGCTCCACCTCATACCTTTTACCTTACCTATAAGCTTAAATAGTCTTGATCGCGAGGGTGTGAGATTGTTGAGTCCCCGTGACTCACAGATACTTCCAAACTCCGCTTGCAGGTGCCGTTGAACCATGCAGGTGATGCAACCAAGCTCAAGGAGGAGCTCGATGAAGATTGTGTTTGCTAGGTTGTTCCTTTTCCAGTTGATCAGTAGTGGAGCCCAGTTGGGACGATCCGGGATCTGTGTAGCTTTTGGGGTAGTCTTCTTTTATTTTGGTTCCGTAGACGGACCTTGATTGTATCTGGATGACGTAATGTTTTATTCATGTAATTGTGTGAAGTGGCGAGTGTAAGCCAACTATGTATCTCTTTCCCTTATGTATTACATGGGTTGTGTGAAGATTACCTCACTTGCGACATTGCTTTCAATGCGGTTATGCCTCTAAGTCGTGCTTCAACACGTGGGAGATATAGCCGCATCCAGGGCGTTACAACTGGTTATGGCCAATGATTTCATTGATTCAACTTCAGCTACATGAGATAGACATAAAATAGAGGAGATCTTTTTACCTATCAACATCCCATCGATTCTAGCCATCCCGCTGTGCACCGGAAACATTGGCGACTTCTGGGCGTGGAGTTTTGAAAGAAATGGCAGCTTCAGTGTCTGGTCCGCGTACAAAATGCTCGTAGTTAGTCACCAACGCAGAGAGGCGTGGTTAGAGGGTACAAAAGGGCCGTCCAGCTCAAGTATTGATGCAAATTCATGGAAGTCTCCTTTGGAACACTCAGGTACCAACTAAGATCCGTATGTTCCTATGGCGCATGTCGAAACATTTACTACCCACGAAAGATGGCAGAGCTCAGCGCAACATGGCAACTACAAGCCCGTGAAGACTTTATGGCTCACAGGATTCATGGAGGCGCTCTTTGATCAAGTGCTCAGGGTCTAGGTGTGTCTGGCCACTAGACAAAGGTGACTTGGTTGATCATATTATCTCCACCACAAATCCCAACTCAAAACAATGGATTTTTACATTGTTGGACACATTATCACATGATGATTTTGTCTGGGTGGCACTAACAATGTGGGCTATATGGTCAACACGAAGGGAGGCAATTCACGAAGGAATTTTTCAAAGCCCTCAGGCAACTAACACTTTCATTGTTAGATTCATTTTAGAGCTTGAATTACTAAACCAAAAGGCACAGTCGACCACACAACCTGCACAGCTGACTGGTGCAACTATAGAGAACCAAGCAAGGCGCTCGGCTCCATCCCTTGGGCATGCAAAGATCCATGTGGATGGTGGTTTTGTGCGCACACGTGGTGGCTCAGTGGTTGCGGTGTGCTGCAAGGAGTCGGGGAACTATCTGGGGAGCTCATCCCTAGTCGTCGGGGGCGTCCTTGACCCTGCTATCCTGGAGGCGCTAGCATGCAGAGAAGTATTGGCCTTGGCGGAGGATCTCTTACTTAAGAATTTTACCATCTCGTCAGACTCAAAGCAGGTGGTGGGCGACATCGTCAAGGAAAATTACAGGTCCATTATCATTGAGATCAAACTTCAAGCATCAATTTTCAATTGTAATTTTATTTTTGAAGGTCATACTTGTAACGGCAAAGCACATGACTTACCTAAGAGCATCTCCAGCCGCGCCCCCAACAGCCCCCCCCCCCCCCCCCCCCGACGATTTTTTTAGCGCCGGCGGGCGAAAATTGGCCCAGTCGCGCCCCCGAGAGTCCGTTTTCACCGGTTGGGCCAAAATAACAGCTGGTGCACACGAGCCGAACCCGGCGCGCTGGGGGGCGCCGACACAAGCAAAAAGGGGCGTGGGGCCGCTCCGTCAGTGAGAGGAGGGCCTTTTCCCGCCATTTCTTCCCGCTTTCCCCCTGGCTTCCCTCTCATTCTCTCCATTCCTCCCGCCAATCTCCTCCTTCTCCCCTCCCCGCCGGCCGCCATGTCTCCGAAGAAGTACATGGTACCCCGCGCCGCGACGGGTGCGACCGCAGCCGTCGCCCAGCCGAAGCATAGGAAGCCGAGGGCGCCACCGTCCAAGCCCCCGGGCATGTCCAACGCCGACTGGAGGGCTGAAGTTCAGCGCTGGGAGGCTGTCACCACCGACCGGCGTAACAGGGCCAATGCCAAGAAGGCCAGGGACAGCGCGGCGCTCGCGGCTGCGGCGGTGGTGGATCAGGCGGAGCGCTCGGCCGAACAAGCCGAGGCGGCTCGCGTGAGGATGATGAATCAACCCGGCGTCCACAGCCAGTACGCGCCATGGAGCCAGCAAAGTGTCGGCTCTCCGGCCGGCTTCTCGTCATCGCCGAACCCTTGGGCTACACGTCGTTGCCGGGCTACGCCGACGGGGACACGCAACGGTGGGTTCAACCCCAACATCACCTTCCCCCATGGTCACCCGGCCCAACGGACGCCCTCGCCTGCCTTTGCCGGCGTGCAGTACCCTACGTACAACTACTCGCCGCCGGCCTACGCATCCTCCCCGACGCCCCCTCTCCGCCGTGGCGCGCTGCCCTTCTCCCAAGCCTCCATGTCGCACCTCGGCGACACCGATGCGGCCGAAGCCGACATGGACAACATCATCACAGTAGGCTCAGCCGCCGCTGTCGCGTCCCCCGGGTGCACTGTGCAGGACGACACGGTAGACCTCAACGGCGACATGGACGGCGAGATCGACTACGGCGAGGAGGAGCCGGATGAGGAGGAGGAGGAGGATCCGGCTCTGGTGAGGAAACGGAAAGGGGGCGGCCAGGACTGGCGAGCCACGCATCAAGTGGGCGTCCAAGGAGCAGGAGTGTCTCGCCGAAGCGTGGAAAGTCGCCTGCCTCGACCCAATCACTGGCATGAACCAGAGCATCGAGACGTATTGGGAGCGCATCAAGGCCGCGTTAAATGAGCGCAAACTCGTCGACCCCTACTTCAAAGGCGTCTACATGCAGCGCGGGTCGAAGACAATGGCGATTGAGGGCTCATCCAAGCGGCGTGCAACAAATGGCATGGGATCATCGAGGAGATCGCGTCTCGCCCGGAGAGCGGCGCGAGCATGAGGATCAGGTATGGCACGCCGGTTTCCCGCTTCTTTTCGCCGTGCGCGCCGGCCAACTGTTTGTTCCTCGGCGCAGCTGCTGCGGATGTTCGCCATGTACCGCCAGGACAACAGCGACTGATGTGACCATCTATGCCAAGACTACTGTCACTCGTTCAAGAAATATTAAAGTTACACCGATGCATGAGAAGTTGACCGTGACAGTTCCAAAAGGGAAAGAAGCTGGTATTTTAGAAGCTTTTTCATATATACAGATTGGTTCTATGATACTTCAGATTTCTCCACCGCAAGATGAAGTTAAACCAAATTTTAGGACTCCACCGAAGAAGCTGTGATCCGATCGGCACAAGAAATACTAGTTTTGTTAGCTTGATATTATAGTAGAGTCCAAAGGTTGCACAAGTACTAGTTACGTATACGTTTTAAGTCTAGGTTAGTTGGAAGGTGATCAGCGTTGCCGGAGTATTAATTAGTCAAATCTTATTTTGTTTGGATAGGAGAGTCCATTTCAGATTCGCTTACATGGAGTCGGTTGAGAAGTGCCTGCGGGCACGTTATAAAAGCAGGGATACGCTGTGTAAAGAAGGTCAAGTTTTGTTTCATCGTGAGTTCAATAATAGTCAGAAAACGTCCTATATCGAGGGACACCAAATATTGTCTTCGTTGCTGATCTATTGGGATTTTGTTGCTGCTGCGCGTGGAGCCGATTTAATCTACTCAACGCTAGTTTCTTTTGATCTTACGGTCTTGCATATTTGCTCGATCGGAATTTCTTGTGCTATTGCCAGTATCGTGAAAGATCGGGCCGACGAACGACTCGCCATCTAGTTGAGTCTTCATCAAGTGGTATTCAGAGCTAAGGTTGTTCACGGTACTGTGTTGATTAAGATGTCAACCTCGGCCGACAAGGGTAACGAGGTTGCTGCTGATTCTGAGAAAATAGTGCGTCCAGTGTATGCGGATGATATTCCTCAAAATATTCGGGATGGTTTTGACCACACATGCAACTACATCAAGCAATGTCATGACGCGCTCGGCAAAAGGATAGATGTCCTGATCACTCAGTTCGATGGTTTGGCAGACATCATCAATATGCCGGCAGCGACTTCTGCACCACCACAGACTGCTCCGGCTGCTCCACTGTATTATGCACCACCAGCTCGCGACGGATATGTGGCGTGCATGATCGCCGTCTGGCGGCACACTGTCATGCTGGAGATGATGGTTTCGGTGATGGCATTGACCACGCGGGGTACGCGCCACGACCATGACACTATGAGCCTCGTCCCGAAACATCCATTTGTGGTGGAGTGCATGACCGAGTTGGTCAAGTTGTGCGTGTGCCTTTGGATGATGGAATTGGGCGCATAAAAATTTCAATCCCTTCGTTCTCCGGCAAGTGTGAACCAGAAGGCTATTTGGAGTGGGAGATGCTGTTGATCAAATTTTTGATGCCCATCATTATAGCGAGGAGAAGAAAGTTCAACTTGCTGGAATTGAGTTTACCGGTTACGCGCTAATTTGGTGGAATCAAATTTGTCGTTCAAGACATCGCCCGACGACTTGGCGAGGTATGAAAGAATTCATGAGGCGCCGCTTTGTTCCTGAGCACTATAAAAGAGATATGTACAACAAGTTGCAGCGGCTCTCTCAAGGTAATTTGAGTGTTGATGAATATTACAAGGAGATGGAATTGCTTATGATACGTACAGGGACAACGGAGGATCCGGAGGCGACCATGTCATGTTTCTTTAACGGGCTAAATATCGAGGTGCAGGAACGTGTTGAGATGGTTGTCTACTACAACATACAAGATCTTGTGCATCAAGCTGTGCGTGCGGAACAACAGATTAAGCGGCGCCAAGTCAACACAGTTCCCACTACCACTTTGAACACATGGCGACGCTCCCAGCATCAGAGTGAGGATATCGGTCTTAGCTCGAGGACGGCAACATCAAATCGCCCTCATGGTTCCGTGCAAAAGAATGCTTCAAAATCAGGACCGTCGAGGGTTGATTCTAGTTCACAGTCGACCAATCGTTCTAGTGACATAGAGTGTTTCAAGTGTGGAGGAAGGGGACATATGAAGCGTGAATGTCCTAATGAGAAGAGAGTATTGCTCACAAAAGATGGCTATGCATCCGCGAGTGATGAAGAGGCAGTTTCTGACACTTCTAGTGAAAAATTTGAAGATGCTGAGAAGGTGACTGCTAGTTTTGAAGCTGCTGAATCATATCCGTCCTTAATGGTGCAGCGTGTGCAAGAGGATCGCATTGAGGATAAGGGGCAGCGTTGGAATATTTTTCAGACTCAGTGCAAGATCAACAACACCAATTGCAAGTTGATCATCGACGGTGGAAGCTACACTAATGCAGTCAGCAAGGACTTGGTGGATGCTTTTGCTTTACCAACCTGGAAGCACCCACAACCACACTGTGTCGAATGGTTATATCAGTCGGGCAAACTGAAAGTTACTCACAAGGTGCGCATCAATTTTTTGGTTGGCAATTATATCGATACAGTTATCTGTGATGTTCTACCAATGGATGCATGCCATTTGTTGTTGGGGAGGCCATGGCAATATGATCATCGAGCTACACATGATGGGAGGTCCAACACTTGTTCCTTTTGGGACTCTGGAAGGCGACGTATGTTACAGCCGATGTTCTCTAGTGCAATCAAGAACGATGTCTGTAAGATCCCTAAAGGTATCTTGAAGCCAAGGATGGCTTCATTTCAAGAGGGGCAGGATGATGTGACCATCTATGCCAAGACTACTGTCACTCGTTCAAGAAATATTAAAGTTACACCGATGCATGAGAAGTTGACCGTGACAGTTCCAAAAGGGAAAGAAGCTGGTATTTTAGAAGCTTTTTCATATATACAGATTGGTTCTATGATACTTCAGATTTCTCCACCGCAAGATGAAGTTAAACCAAATTTTAGGACTCCACCGAAGAAGCTGTGATCCGATCGGCACAAGAAATACTAGTTTTGTTAGCTTGGTATTATAGTAGAGTCCAAAGGTTGCACAAGTACTAGTTACGTATACGTTTTAAGTCTAGGTTAGTTGGAAGGTGATCAGTGTTGCCGGAGTATTAATTAGTCAAATCTTATTTTGTTTGGATAGAAGAGTCCGTTTCAAATTCGCTTACATGGAGTCGGTTGAGAAGTGCCTGCGGGCACGTTATAAAAGCAGGGATACGCCGTGTAAAGAAGGTCAAGTTTTGTTTCATCGTGAGTTCAATAATAGTCAGAAAACGTCCTATGTCGAGGGACACCAAATATTGTCTTCGTTGCTGATCCATTGGGATTTTGTTGCTGCTGCGCGTGGAGCCGATTTAATCTACTCAACGCTAGTTTCTTTTGATCTTATGGTCTTGCATATTTGCTCGATCGGAATTTCTTGTGCTATTGCCAGTATCGTGAAAGATCGGGCCGACGAACGACTCGCCATCTAGTTGAGTCTTCATCAGCGACCAAGACTTCAAGTACCTCCACGTCTTCAAGCGGATCAAGAAGTGCGAGAAGTGGGCGGATGTCCGACGCACCCTCGCCAAGGCCAAGGAGACCTACAAGCCGGATGCGCCAACGCTGGGCGCGGGCGACGGGTGCCCCGAAGGCAACAAAGGGGCCAAGAAGGGAAAGCACGCCGACTCGGTCACTACGCGAGTGCAAGAGTCTATCGAGCATTGCCTCGCCGATGCACAGGCCTGGGCCGCCCTGCGTGAAGAGAAGACCGAGGAGCGCAGGTCGGCGTTGATGACGAACAGCGTCGTCAAGCTCGACCTACTCCGGACCAACGTCGCCGTGAAGAAGAGGAACACCAACCTGGCTTTTCTGATGGGCGGGGCAGACATACTCCAGAGCAATGACGAGCAGCTCAAGGCATGGTACCTAGCGGAGCGCGGCCTCATCCTGAACCAGCTGCCGTCGACGGCGCCACCAACTCCCACGCCCACGCCGACGACACCGCCAAGCCCAAGCGAGGATGCCTCCACGACGCCCAGCAGCACAGAGGCCGCGCCGACGCCGCCTAGCACTGAAGCAGCTCCGACATCGTCAAGCCCGCGCACACTGACTACGCCGACGCCGGAGGCCGACCCCGCCGTTTGATGCGTTGCCCACGCGTCCTTTCGTTCTTTTGTACGCCGAACTCTTCATCTGGTCGCCGGACTAGGCGTTTTTTTGTGAGCGGGAGCAGCGAAGTTTGAATTTGCCGTGACTTGGGGGGCGGCGTCTAGGGGCGTGGCTGGGAGGTAGATCACCCCATGGACCAATCTAGCGCCGGTTCATCCCCAGGCGGCTCTTTTTCGACGCCTTGGGGGGGAAGGGGGGGGGGGGCAAACGGCTGAAGATGCTCTAAGTACTCTCGTTCTCTTGGTCCAAGACGTCACATTTAGTTGGTTTATCCCCACTATCCAAATTGTATCCCACCTCATGTGGACTATATTAAAGGGAAATAAACAAACGCAAATGAGGAGGTGAGCGACCATAGAAGCTTTTTTTTTTGAGACAAAGCGACCATAGAAGCTAGCCATCGAGCCGAGTCCGTACTCCGTAGGCGACGCGAGCCATATTGCTCGCAGCAAGCAATACATAGCAGTGCCCCACTTTTGAGGGATATACTCATGCTCCATCCACACGTATGCCACATTTTTTCAGTTTGTATAAAAAATGTTGACTTCTCCTTCTACACGACGGCCACATGCGTCAAAACGTGGAGGTGACGCCCCAAAGAAAGTGTAAATGGGCCAGCGCAATCTGGTAAGCTCACTTGAGCACAATTTTAGGTTATTTGATAAAATGAATGTTGGATGTTTTTTCATTCGGCTTATTTGATAAAATGGATGTTGGATGTTTTTCCATTCGGCTTTTTATCTTCCATTCTTTAAAAATTTCATTGTTTTCTTTATACCTACGACAGCCGCATCCTCCCGTAAAAAAAAAGACTAGGGTTTCTCTGCCTCCCGTCAGTACTGCTGCCGGTCTGCCTCGTCTCTGGTCGCCTTAGGCTATGACAGCGTGGTGGATAGGGTTTGTGTTCTGTTCGGGAAGATGAGATGGTGACGACTCCCTGAAGACGGAATAAAGTTCTCCCTGCCTAGCGCTCGCCCCGGTGGTGCGTCTACCATAGTCGGGGTGGGGGAGGGAGGGTGGAGGTGTGTCTCTGGTGAGTCTTCCGTTGATGGATTTGCGAGGATCTGGTTGTAGTTCGTCTATGTTCGTGTGTCTTCAAGTTGGATCACTACTCTTCAACGACGGCGGTTGTCGTTCTGGTGCGCTAGTCTTATGGGGACTTAGTACGACGACTTTCCGACTATCTACTACAACAAATTTTGCCACTCCGGCAAGGTAGGGGTGATGATGGTGGCGCGTCGTCGGCTCGCTTCAGTGCATGTAGTCGTCGCTAGGTGGTCTAGGAATGGTAGATGTTTTTTTTTATTATTTCAGGTGTTCGTTGTACTGCCATGATTGAAGACGAATAGATCGAAAGTTTTCTCAATAAAAAATTCAATGTTTTTAGGTTATATATCTATTAAAAATAATTAGTCTATATTAACAAAATAGTTAATCATACATTAATTCAGCTTGTATTAAAAGATATACATGTGCTAGAAAATAGTTCACTATACATTAAAACTTCCATTGTGTATTAAAAATTGTTCAACTTACATTAAAAAAATTGTAAGTATTTGAAAAAGTTCATGGTATATTAAAGAAAATTGTAAGTATGTTTCAAAATAGATAGAAAAACAGAAGACAAACCAACACAAAAGAAAAATAATGGAAATAAAAAAGTAGAACACAAAAACAAAAACAAAAAACAATCACGCGACAAGCATGATAGGCAATCTACAAATCTTCTTGATATTACCTTTGTCCTAAATTACTTGTCTTAAATTTATCTAAATACAAACATATGTAACACTAAGACATGTCTAAATATATCTGTCTCTAGACAAATCTTAAAAAAGAAAGCTCTTAAGCTTGTAATGCTCGAGAGATACACTTCCTGAATATTGTTAGGTTTCATTGGTAATGCAATGGAGCCGGGGGTGCGGCCCTTTTTCTTCTAAAAAAAAGAAGTATAAAAAAAATATAGAAAACAAAGCAAAAGAAAATACTGCACAATGAACGAACGACCACACGCTTATCTGAACTGGGCCGGACCAACTCGGTAGCTATTTCGCGAGTTGGACTAAGGGTAGCTTCTATTCGGCAAATCCTATTCGGCGCTGCAGGTAGAACCTATCTGACGCGCACGTGCGTCCAGGAGATGTGGCTTCGCTGAAGTGCGGGAGTGGCTGCGCACGACGGGCTGGCCCACTTCGCGAGTTAAACCAGTGCCAGCGAAAACGGTTTTGGGAACCTTCTAGAAGGTTCCCTAAATCTGTTTCTTTCTTTTTCTCTTTGCCGGTTTTCTGATTTTTCCTGTTTCTTTATTCTTTCTTTTCTCTGTATTTAAATTTTGTTTCTCTTTCTTTTTTCCTTCTCCTTTTATTTTATCTTTTTTCGTTTTTTATTTTCATGCTTTGTTTAAAAAAAGTTTTAAATTTCGTATTTTCTTCATGATTTCATAAAAAAATCATGGTTTTTAAATTTTGTTCACAATTTAAAATTTGTTCAGCGTACATTACAGAAATGTTCAATGTATATTTTAAATTTGTTCGGCGTATGTCACAAAAATGTTCAGTATGTATTAAAAATTGTTCAGCATATAATACAAAAATGTTGAATGTATATTTTTAAAAAATCATCTTTTTTGGAATTTCTAATTTTTTTCAACATTTCAATAACTGTTCATTTTGAAAATTTTGTTTGAATTTAAAAAAATTCACGGTTTTAAAACTGTTTGGCATTAGTCAAATTTTGTTCATAATTTTATATTTTTTGTTCTCTATTTTCGAGAATGGTTCGAAATTTTTTAAAAGTTGTCCTGTACTTTAAGATCTCGTGCTGCTTGTAAACCACTACATCTTGTCAGGTCGACTAGTTAGGTTGTAGAATCGTTGGCTGGGCCAGCCCATCATGGTTCTTTTTGTCTGCGTTTAATCCCGCAAAAAATAGAAGCGCACCATGGTTCTTTTTGTCTACATCTTGTCAGGTCGACTGGTTAGGTTGTAGAATCGTTGGCTGGGCCGGCCCATCATGGTTATTTTTGTCTGTGTTTAGGGCCAGTTTGGTTGCAGACCTGAACAGTGTGCCTGGAAAGATGGTGTGCCTAGAGCGAGCCTGAGACGCAGGTGATTTCTGCCTGGCCAGGCTGGCCTGGTGCACGCCTGTTTGGTTCAGGCCCTTGCTTGCTGCTGTGTACTTGAGTGCTTAAAGAGTATTCAAATATTAAACCGCACTACTACTAGCTTCAGATTACCTCCAGGCTGCTCCCAGGCGCAAGGAGTAGGACACCTGGGCCAGGCTAAACGTGCTGCCTGGAGTAAACAATTCACTTTTTCAGTCATGCCAGGCTAATCGTTGCTTGTGGTACAACCAGGCCAGGCAAGAGTTTCATCTCCCGGGACACAATCCAAACATGTCCCAGGCACACTCCAGGGCAGGCGAATTTTCATGAGGACACGAACCAAACTGCCTCTTAATCCCGCAAAAAACAAAAGCGCACTCAAGGTAATTCAAACACGCGACCAACCTTTCCTACTTACGCTGGTGCAACCACCCCACCAGCCCAGAGTGTTCTGCTTAATATGAACTTTCTCCTTCTCATTTTCTCTTTCTCTTTCGTTTTTTGTTTTCCTTTTACTAGCAAAAAGGCCCGTGCGTTGCATCGGGAGAAAAAAAGTACCACACGCTCTTAATTTACAAAAAATTGTCTATAATCTGAGAATTTGTAGTTACGGCACAAACAAAGATGGTCTTAGCCTACAAAAGCGCAGTTCAAGATTCCACAGATATTCTATTTCAACACGGCCTGCATATAGATTTAATCCGTAGAAAGAAATGGGCAAGTGATCATGCATGTGTGAAATGGGATGTTGTTACGGGCCGGTAAAGGAAAACAATAAAAACAGACGATAGCACATTAGCACACTACAAAGACATGTGTGCATCAAGAGCGGTTTTCAGTTTAAGCATCACTAACTTATGGTAACTCTGGCATTTTTCATATGCAATTTTTTTAAATACATGAAGAGTTGTTAAAAATATACAGGATTTTTTAAGCATAAATAGTTTTTTTCTGGAAAATAACATTTTTGTATGGTCTTCTATGGACGCAGGTACTTACTGTTGGGGAACGTAGCAGAAATTCAAAATTTTTCTACGTGTCACCAAGATCTATCTATGGAGAAACCAGCAACGAGGGGAATGGGAGTGCATCTACATACCCTTGTAGATCGCTATGCGGAAGCGTTCAAGAGAACGGGGTTGAAGGAGTCGTACTCGTCGTGATCCAAATCACCGGAGATCCTAGTGCCGAACGGACGGCACCTTCGTGTTCAACACACGTACAGCCCGGTGACGTCTCCCATGCCTTGATCCAGCAAGGAGAGAGGGAGAGGTTGAGGAAGACTCCATCCAGCAGCAACACAACGGCGTGGTGGTGGTGGAGGAGCGTGGTACTCCAGCAGGGCTTCGCCAAGCACTACGAGAGACGAGCAGGGAGAGGGGTAGGGCTGCGCCAAGAAGGAAAGGAACTCGTGTATATGGCAACCCAAAACCTCAAGTATATATAGGGGAGGGGAGGGGCTGCGCCCCCACCTAGGTTTCCACCCCTAGGGGTGGCGGCCAGCCCTAGATCCCATCTAGGGGGGCGGCCAAGGGGGGAGAGAGGGGGGCGCACCACTAGGTGGGCCTTAGGCCCATCTAAGCCTAGGGTTTGCCCCCTTCCACTCTCCCTTGCGCCTTAGGCCTTGGTGGGGGGGCACACCAGCCCACCTGGGGATGGTCCCCTCCCACACTTGGCCCATGCAGCCCTCCGGGGCTGGTGGCCCCACTTGGTGGACCCCTGGGACCCTCCCGGTGGTCCCGGTATGTTACCGATAAACCCCGAAACTTTTCCGGCGACCAAAACAGGACTTCCCATATATAAATCTTTACCTCCGGACCATTTCAGAACTCCTCGTGACATCCGGGGTCTCATCCGGGACTCCGAACAACATTCAGTAACCACATACAAACTTCCTTTATAACCCTAGCATCATCGAACCTTAAGTGTGTAGACCCTACGGGTTCGGGAACCATGCAGACATGACCGAGACGCTCTCCAGTCAATAACCAACAGCGGGATCCGGATACCCATGTTGGTTCCCACATATTCCACGATGATCTCATCGGATGAACCACGATGTCGAGGATTCGATCAATCCCGTATACAATTCCCTTTGTCTAGCGGTATTGTACTTGCCCGAGATTCGATCGTCGGTATCCCGATACCTTGTTCAATCTCGTTACCGGCAAGTCTCTTTTACTCGTTCCGTAACACATCATCCCGTGATCAACTCTTTGGTCACATGTTGCACATTATGATGATGTCCTACCGAGTGGGCCCAGAGATACCTCTCCGTTTACACGGAGTGACAAATCCAAGTCTCGATTCGTGCCAACCCAACAGACACTTTCGGAGATACCTGTAGTGTACCTTTATAGCCACCCAGTTACGTTGTGATGTTTGGCACACCCAAAGCACTCCTACGATATCCGGGAGTTGCACAATCTCATGGTCTAAGGAAATGATACTTGACATTAGAAAAGCTTTAGCATAAGAACTACACGATCTTTGTGCTAGGCTTAGGATTGGGTCTTGTCCATCACATCATTCTCCTAATGATGTGATCTCGTTATCAACGACATCCAATGTCCATGGTCAGGAAACCGTAACCATCTATTGATCAACGAGCTAGTCAACTAGAGGCTTACTAGGGACATGGTGTTGTCTATGTATCCACACATGTATCTGAGTTTCCTATCAATACAATTCTAGCATGGATAATAAACGATTATCATGAACAAGGAAATATAATAATAACTAATTTATTATTGCCTCTAGGGCATATTTCCAACAGTCTCCCACTTGCACTAGAGTCAATAATCTAGTTCACATCACCATGTGATTAACACTCACAGGTCACATCGCCATGTGACCAACATCCAGAGAGTTTACTAGTGTCACTAAACTAGTTCACATCATCATGTGATTAAGGCTCAATGAGTTCTGGGGTTTGATCATGTTTTGCTTGTGAGAGAGGTTTTAGTCAACGGGTCTGCAACAATCAGATCCGTATGTACTTTGCAAATCTCTAGATCATATTATAAATGCTGCTTCCACGCTCCACTTGGAGCTATTCCAAATGGTTGCTCCACTATACATATCCGGTTTGCTACTCAGAGTCATTCGGATAGGTGTTAAAGCTTGCATCGATGTAACCCTTTACGCCGAACTCTTTATCACCTCCATAATTGAGAAACATGTCCTTATTACTCCAAGGACAATTTTGACCGTTGTCTAGTGATCCACTCCTCGATCACTTTTGTACCCTCTTGCCAGACATGTGACAAGGCACACATCAGGTGCGGTACTCAGCATGGCATACCGTATAGAGCCTATGACAAAAGCATAGGGGACGACATTCGTCCTTTCTCTTTCTTCTGACGTGGTCAAGCTTTAAGTCTTAACTTCATACCTTACAACTCAGGCAAGTACTCCTTCTTTGACTGATCCATCTTGAACACCTTCAAGATCATGTCAAGGTATGTGCTCATTTGAAAGTACCATTAAGCGTTTTGATCTATCCTTATAGATCTTGATGCTCAATGTTCAAGTAGCTTAATCTAGGCTTTCCATTGAAAAACACTTTCCAAATAACCCTATATGCTTTCCAGAAATTCTACATCATTTCTGATCCATAATATGTCAACAACATATACTCATCAGAAATTCTATAGTGCTCCCACTCACTTCTTTGGAAATACAAGTTTCTCATAAACTTTGTATAAACCCAAAATCTTTGATCATCTCATCAAAGCGTACATTCCAACTCCGAGATGCTTACTCCAGTCCTTAGAAGGATTGCTGGAGCTTTGCATACTTATTAACATCTTTCAGGATTGACAAAACCTTCCGGTTGTATCACATACAACCTTTCCTCAAGAAAATCGTCGAGGAAACAATGTTTTGACATCCTATCTGCAAGATTTCATAAATAATGCAGTAATCGCTAATATAATTCCAACATACTCTTAGCATCGCTATGAGTGAGAAAGTCTCATCGTAGTCAACTCCTTGAACTTGTCGGAAAACATCTTAACGACAAGTCGAGCTTTCTTAATGGTGATACTTACCATCATTGTCCGTCTTCCTTTTAAAATCCATATGTACCTAACAACCTTACGACCATCAAGTAGTTCTTCCAAAGTCTACACTTTGTTTTCATACATGGATCCTATCTCGGATTTTATGGCCTCGAGCCATTTATCGGAATCCGGGCCCACCATCGCTCCTCCATGGCTCGTAGGTTCATTGTTGTCTAGCAACATGACTTCCAAGACAGGATCACGTACCACTCTGAAGTAGTACGCATCCTTGTCATCCCACGAGGTTTGGTAGTGACTTGATCTGAAGTTTCATGATCACTATCATAAGCTTCCACTTCAATTGGTGTAGGTGCCATAGGAACAACTTCCTGTGCCCTGCCACACACTAGTTGAAGAGATGGTTCAACAACCTCATCAAGTCTCCACCATCCTCCCACTCAATTCTTTCGAGAGAAACTTTTCCTCGAGAAAGGACCCGATTCTAGAAACAATCCCTTATTGCTTTCGGATCTGAGACAGGAGGTATACCCAACTGTTTTGGGTGTCCTATGAAGATGCATTTATCCGCTTTGGGTTCGAGCTTATCAGCCTGAAACTTTTTCACATAAGCATCGCAGCCCCAAACTTTTAAGAATGACAGCTTACGTTTCTCTAAACCATAGTTCATATGGTGTCATCTCATCGGAATTACGTGGTGCCCTATTTAAAGTGAATGCGGTTGTCTCTAATGCCTAACCCATAAACTATCGTGGTAATTCGATAAGAGACATCATGGTATGCATCATATCCAATAGGGTGCAGTTATGATGTTCGGACACACCATCACACTATGGTGTTCCAGGCTGTATTAGTTGTGAAACAATTTCCACAATGTCTTAATTCTGTGCCAAACTCGTAATTCAGATATTCATCTCTATGATCATATCATAGATATTTTATCCTCTTGTCACGACGATCTTTCAACTTCACCCTGAAATTACTTGAACCTTTCAATAATTCAGACTCATGATTCATCAAGTAAATATACTCAACATCTACTCAAATCATCTGTGAAGTAAGAACATAACGATATCCACTACATGCCTCAGCACTCATTGGACTGCACACATCAAAATGTATTACTTCCAACAAGTTGCTTTCTAGTTCCATTTTACTGAAAACGAGGCTTTCAGTCATCTTGCCCATGTGGTATGATTTGCATGTCTCAAGTGATTCAAAATCAAGTGAGTCCAAACGGTCCATTTGCATGGAGTTTCTTCATGCATATACACCAATAGACATGGTTCGCATGTCTCAAACTTTTCAAAAATGAGTGAGCCCAAAGATCCATCAACATGGAGCTTCTTCATGCGTTTTATACCGATATGACTTACGTGGCAGTGCCACAAGTAGGTGGTACTATCATTACTATCTTTTGGCATGAACATGTGTATCACTACGATCGAGATTCAATAAACCATTCATTTTAGGTGTAAGACCATTGAAGGTATTATTCAAATAAACAGAGTAACCATTATTCTCCTTAAATGAATAACCGTATTGTGATAGACATAATCCAATCATGTCTATGCTCAACGCAAACACCAATCTCGATGGTAGAGGGAGCGTACGATATTTGATCAACCTTGGAAATACTTCCAACACATATCGTCATCTCACCTTTAGCTAGTCTCTGTTTATTCCGTAGCTTTTATTTCGAGTTACTAACACTTAGCAACCGAACCGGTATCTAATACCCTGGTGCTACTAGGAGTACTAGTAAAGTACACATTAACACAATGTATATCCAATATACTTCTATCGACTTTGCCAGCCTTCTCATCTACCAAGTATCTAGGGTAATTCTACTCCAGTGGCTGTTCCCTTTATTACAGAAGCACTTAGTCTCGGGCTTGGGTTCAACTTTGGGTTTCTTCACTAGAACAACAACTGATTTGTTGTTCCATGAAGTATCCCTTTCTTGCCCTTGCCCTTCTTGAAACTAGTGGTTTCACCAACCATCAACAATTGATGCTCCTTCTTGATTTCTACAAACATCGCGAATATCTCAAGGATCATCATATATGTCCCTGATATATTATAGTTCATCACGAAGCTCTAGCAGCTTGGTGGTAAGGACTTTGGAGAGACATCACTATCTCATCTGGAAGATCAACTCCCACTCGATTCAAATGATTGTTGTACTCAGACAATCTGAGCACAAGCTCAACAGTTGAGCTTTTCTCCCTTAGTTTGTGGGCTAAGAAAATCGTCGGAGGTCTTATACCTCTTGATGTGGGCACGAGCCTGAAATCCCAATTTCAGCCCTCGAAACATCTCATATGTTTCGCGACGTTTCAAAACGTCTTCGGTGCCTCAACTCTAAACCGTTTAACTGAACTATCACGTAGTTATCAAAATGTGTATGTCAGATGTTCGCAACATCCACAGACGACGTTCGAGGTTCAGCACACTGAGCGGTGCATTAAGGACATAAGCCTTCTATGAAGCAATGAGGACAATCCTCAGTTTACGGACCTAGTCCGCATAATTGCTACTATCAACTTTCAACTAAATTTTCTCTAGGAACATATCTAAACAAAAGAACTGAAGCGCGAGCTACGACATAATTTACGAAGATCTTTTGACTACATTCAGGATAATTAAGTTCATCTTATGAACTCCCACTCAGATAGACATCCCTCTAGTCATCTAAGTGATTACATGATCCGAGTCAACTAGGCCATGTCCGATCATCATGTGAGACGGACTAGTCATCATCGGTGAACATCTTCATGTTGATCGTATCTACCATACGACTCATGCTCGACCTTTCGGTCTCTTGTGTTCCGAGGCCATGTCTATACATGCTAGGCTCATCAAGTCAACCTAAGTGTTTCGCGTGTGTAAATCTGTCTTACACCCGTTGTATGTGAACGTTAGAATCTATCACACCCGATCATCACGTGGTGCTTTGAAACAACGAACTGTCGCAACGGTGCACAGTTAGGGGGAACACTTTCTTGAAATTTTAATGAGGGATCATCTTATTTACTACCGTTGTTCTAAGCAAATAAGATGCATAAACATGATAAACATCACATGCAATCAAATAATAGTGACATGATATGGCCAATATCATATAGCTCCTTTGATCTCCATCTTGGGGCTCCATGATCATCCTGTCACCGGCATGACACCATGATCTCCATCATCGTGTCTCCATGAAGTTGTCTCGCCAACTTATTACTTCTACTACTATGGCTACCGGTTAGCAATAAAGTAAAGTAATTACATGGCGTTGTTCAATGACACACAGGTCATACAATAAATAAAGACAACTCCTATGGCTCATGCCGGTTGTCATACTCATCGACATGCAAGTCGTGATTCCTATTACAAGAACATGATCAATCTCATACATCACATATCATTCATCACATTCTTCTTGGCCATATCACATCACATAGCATACCCTGCAAAAACAAGTTAGACGTCCTCTAATTGTTGTTTGCATGTTTTACGTGGCTGCTATGGGTTTCTAGCAAGAACGTTTCTTACCTACACAAAAACCACAACGTGATATGCCAATTGCTATTTACCCTTCATAAGGACCCTTTTCATCGAATCCGTTCTGACTAAAGTGGGAGAGACAGACTCCCGCTAGCCACCTTATGCAACTAGTGCATGTCAGTCGGTGGAACCAATCTCACGTAAGAGTACGTGTAAGGTCGGTCCGGGCCGCTTCATCCCACAATACCATCGAAACAAGATTGGACTAGTAACGGTAAGCATATTGAACAAAATCAACGCCCACAACTACTTTGTGTTCTACTCGTGCATAGAATCTACGCAATAGACCTAGCTCATGATGCCACTGTTGGGTAACGTAGCAGAAATTCAAAATTTTCCTACGTGTCACCAAGATCTATCTATGGAGGAACCAGCAACGAGGGGAAGGAGAGTGCATCTACATACCCTTGTAGATCGCTATGCGGAAGCGTTCAAAAGAATGGGGTTGAAGGAGTCGTACTTGTCGTGATCCAAATCACTGGAGATCCTAGTGCCGAACGGACGGCACCTCCGTGTTCAACACACGTACAGCCCGGTGACGTCTCCCATGCCTTGATCCAGCAAGGAGAGAGGGAGAGGTTGAGTAAGACTCCATCCAGCAGCAGCACAACGGCGTGGTGGTGGTGGAGGAGCGTGGTACTCCAGCAGGGCTTCGCCAAGCACTATGAGAGACGAGGAGGGAGAGGGGTAGGGCTGCGCCAAGAAGGAGAGGAACTCGTGTATATGGCAACCCAAAACCTCAAGTATATATAGGGGAGGGGAGGGGCTGCACCCCCACCTAGGTTTCCACCCCTAGGGGTGGTGGCCAGCCCTAGATCCCATCTAGGGGGGGCGGCCAAGGGGGAAGAGAGGGGGCGCACCACTAGGTGGGCCTTAGGCCCATCTGAGCCTAGGGTTTGCCCCCTTCCACTCTCCCTTGCGCCTTGGGCCTTGGTGGGGGGGCGCACCAGCCCACCTGGGGCTGGTCCCCTCCCACACTTCGCCCATGCAGCCCTCCGGGGTTGGTGGCCCCACTTGGTGGACCCCCGGGACCCTCCCGGTGGTCCCGGTACGTTACCGATAAACCCCGAAACTTTTCTGGCGACCAAAACAGGACTTCCCATATATAAATCTTTACCTCCGGACCATTCCGGAACTCCTCGTGACGTCCGGGATCTCATCCAGGACTCCGAACAACATTCGGTAACCACATACAAACTTCCTTTATAACCCTAGCATCATTGAACCTTAAGTGTGTAGACCCTACGGGTTTGGGAACCATGCAGACATGACCGAGACGTTCTCCGGTAAATAACCAACAACGGGATCTGGATACCCATGTTGGTTCCCACATGTTCCACGATGATCTCATCGGATGAACCACGATGTCGAGGATTCGATCAATCCCGTACATAATTCCCTTTGTCTAGCGGTATTGTACTTGCCCGAGATTCGATCGTCGGTATCCCGATACCTTGTTCAATCTTGTTACCGGCAAGTCTCTTTTACTCGTTCCGTAACACATCATCCCGTGATCAACTCCTTGGTCACATTGTGCACATTATGATGATGTCCTACCGAGTGGGCCCAGAGATACCTCTCTGTTTACACGGAGTGACAAATCCCAGTCTCGATTCGTGCCAACCCAACAGACACTTTCGGAGATACCTGTAGTGTACCTTTATAGCCACCCAGTTACGTTGTGACGTTTGGCACACCCAAAGCACTCCTACGGTATCCGGGAGTTGCACAATCTCATGGTCTAAGAAAATGATACTTGACATTAGAAAAGCTTTAGCATACGAACTACACGATCTTTGTGCTAGGCTTAGGATTGGGTCTTGTCCATCACATCATTCTCCTAATGATGCGATCCCGTTATCAACGACATCCAATGTCCATTGTCAGGAAATCGTAACCATCTATTGATCAACGAGCTAGTCAACTAGAGGCTTACTAGGGACATGGTGTTGTCTATGTATCCATACATGTATCTGAGTTTCCTATCAATACAATTCTAGCATGGATAATAAACGATTATCATGAACAAGGAAATATAATAATAACTAATTTATTATTGCCTCTAGGACATATTTCCAACACTTACGTCAATATTTCATCACTATTTCTTGTCATACATGTCATAGGTATTGGTCCCTAGATAGTATTTAAAAAAATTATTAACAGGTAAATAACATCATATTTGGATTCTACATATTTTTCTAATCAAAATACATATGTAACATGTTAAATTTGGAGTTACAGTTTAGAAGATATGAGTATTTTAAAAAACATTCGTTATCTATTGTGGATTTAATGTTAGAAAAATTAGGGGTTTTTCTATAAATAACATGAAGGATTAAGAATACCTATTTCTTTTATTAGTAGGTATAGATTCTTTTTGTTTTCTGTTTTTTTCCTTTTTTTTCATCCTGGTTCGTTGGATAGTTTACAAATATGTGAAATTTTATTTTAAACCGATGATTTTTTAAAATTTGATAGACTTTTCTTGAAATTTGATGAACTGTTTTTGAAATCAATGAACTTATTTCAAATTTGTGAACTCTTTTCCAAATTGATGAACTTTTTTTCCAAATTCGGTGACCTTTTTTGAAAATTGGTGAACTTATTTATAATTTTGGTGAACTTTTTTTTACATCGATGAACTTTTTTCCCAAATTTGATGAACTTTTTCTCCAATTCGATGAACTTTTTCGCATTTCATGATTTTTTTTTCAAAATCGATGAACTTCTTACACATTTTCTCAACTTTTTTCAAAATCGGAGAAAATTTTCAAATAGATGAACTTTCCAATTCATGAACTTTTTTCAGGATTTGTTGAACTTTTTTTCAATGCAAATATACAAATATAAGTTGTACTGCGCAATAAATAACATGGCTGCCATAGTTCTTAAAGCGTCCGCGTTGCCCTTAGTCTCAGTCGTGTGCTTGGTGTACTGGTTAGCTGAACTACAGATAATAAAAGCACAGACGTGAGTTCGAGTCCTCGTACTCGGCATGTTTTTGCGAAACTCTTTTCGCAGAACAGCTCCTGCGCTGCTGCATTCGTGGGCCGGCCGACTTGCCTTTGCTGTAGGCTCTTTTCGCAGAACAGCTCCTGCGCTGCTGCATTCGTGGGCCGGCCGACTTGCCTTTGCTGTAGGCGCCCGTTGACTTTCGCAACGCCGAACGCACGGATTAGGAGTGGAGCATTTTTTGAATTAATGAACATTTTTTTACATTAATGAACATATTTTGAATTCAATGAAGAAACAAATGTTCGCAAATTTCAAACAAAAAACACTAGAAAAGTGGAAAATTTATAGAAGAAAAAATAAAAATAGAAAATAAAACACGAAAGAGGAAAAAGAAGGAAAAACCGAAAGATAAAAAACCAAAATGGGCCGGCCCATACACACCCAGCGCGCATGGTGGGGTATAGGATCCCGCCAAATATGGGACCTCCAATTCCCTGACCCGGGCGGGACTCCATGATTTTTATTTTGCCTTTTATTTAATTTTTATTTTTATAAATGTTCGGCGTTTCAAGAATGTTCTAAATTTTAAAAAAAAATACGAATTTGAAAAACTTTCGGAAAATGAAAAATATTATTGAATTTGGAAAATATTCCGAGGTTCAGAAAATGTTCATAAATTTTAAAAAATTGCACGAAGTCAAAATGTTTTCATGATTTTAAAAAATGGCTTGCAAATACAAAAATCATCAATTTTAAAACATTATATACGTTATTCATCATCCTGGGTTTGGAATAGTTATTCTTCACCCCCCTCTATTTTACCATCAATGCACCGTAATTTTACGTTCCGTAAGTTTTGTTTTATTTCCAACGCAAAAAGAGACCGTAAGAAAATATATAATCGCCGTAAAAAATATTTTACGTTACGTAAAATTACAAACATAAAAACATAGTCTAAAATACACATAAACTGCAAATTTTCTTGTCTTATGACCTATATTTTTATTTTCTTATGTCAAATTTTACGTAGTGAATCAATAGAAATGTAACTATTTGAATTCCAAACGTAATTTATTTATGAAATGATCATAACATTACCTCGGGTGAAGAATAACTTATTCTGCACCCTGGGTGATGAATATATATATATATATATATATATATATATATATATATATATATATATATATATATATATATATATATATATATGCTCAACAATTCAAAAAAGGTCCATCAATACAAAAAAAATCATGAGTTTAACAAAGCTCATGAATTGAATAAATATTCGTGAATTGAAAATTTCGTAATTTTAAAAATATTTGTATATACAAAAAAATCATAAAATTTAAAGACTTCTCACAAGTATTAAAAATGTTCACGAAATTAACCAAGGAAAAAAGGGTAAGAAAAGAACACGAAAAACAAGAAAATTTGAAAAACAAAATTGTTCAAGAAAGAACCTTACCAAAACTGCTTGGAAAAAACCTTAATAGGCCGGCCAATACAGTGGACGGGTGCGCAAGAGGACTACGCGGTACGTTGGTATCCAGCGGCCTACCAGTGAAATAGGAACTGCCACAAATAGGATCCACCTATGCGATGGGCAGATACCGACTAAACGCATACGCACCCCCCGCTCCCCGCGACGTACACTTGGGCCAGCCAAACTAGCTCCTTTTCCGGTTTTGTTAAGATTTTTTGATGTGCTGTTGTTTTTCTTTGGGTTGTTCTCTTTTTTCTTCATGTTCGTTCTTCCCTTTTATTATTTCATGTTTGTTCTTTCCTTTCCGGTTTGTGTTTTCTTTTCTTATCTTCGTTTTTCTTTTCTTATATTTTTTTCCTTTTCTTTCCTTTTTCCCTTTCTTTTTTCATTTTGCGGATGCTTTCAAATTTGTGAACCTTTTTTAATAGAGAATATTTTAGGAAATCATAAAGATTACTCAAATTCACCAACTTTTTTGTTGAAATGATGAACCTTTTTTGAATTTGTGAGCATCTTCTACAAATAGGTTGCTCCTCAAAACAAAAATCTTATACAAATTCGTGAACTTTTTTTTAACCATGAACATTGGTCAAGTGCGTGTAATTTTTTCAGAACTGTGAACTTTTTTTGGAAACTCGTCAACATTTTATAAATCAGAAACATATTTGAATTCGTGAACATTTTTTCAAATTGACAAAAAATACAAAATTTTCACGAACAATTTTTACAACATATGAATTTTTCAAAACTATGACCATTTTTCTATGAAGTGATAAATAATTTGAATCAGCAAACATTTTTTTTGTTTATTCAGTGTTTTTCTTCAGCGTTTTTTTCTTCATTTTACTTTGGTTTTCTTTGTTTTCTCATTGGTTTTTGTCTTTTCTTTCTTTTCTTCGCTACACTTTCGCTTTCTTTGTTCCCTTTTTGGTTTTCTTCAGGTCCACACATGTCTACTTTTTCTCAGTACACAAATGTACTTTTCCAATGCACACATGAAACATTTATATTCAGAATATTTGAAAAATATGATCAATAGGAAAAATAGAGCAAGAAACTAAAACAATAATATGATGGATAAACAAAAAATGACGCAACATGCACGGTCACTATGATGGCCCAGCAGTGGCTCCCTACAGGCAACCCTGCGATGGAAATCGAAGCGGCTGGCACATAGCGCTGCCCGGGGTCTGCATGTTTCCCAAACTAGTAAATGTGCACGTGCAATGCACGTCTAATATTACCACCAGATGCGAGAATTCACATACTTAAAAAAGTTATTCTAATAGCACTAAAATAATATATTACAAAGCAACTATAATTTAAATGAATTTCAAGAAATGATATAATTTAGCAGCGTACATTTAAAGACACTGACTAACTATCTCAGCATTTCTCAACTATAATCATAGAAGGTATCCCCATTTCATTACCAAGATTATTATTATTTTGAGAAAGATATCCTCTCTACCTTTGTTATTTTGTATGTACATGTACATCAACAACAAACAGGATCAAACAAAATTATCAAAATGGACATGGTCCGCAAATCATTCCATTTATTACTTTTTCCATCGATGGAATATCATTGAAAAGTTACACGGAGTATAGGTATCTACGAGTGTTGTGGTAGGCAGAGGTCCGAACAACAGCTTGTGGAAGATCTCGTGACGTCGGCGAGAGTGACTACAAATATTGACCAAAAGATACATCACCTAGCATTTCACTGGACAAAGGAGAATGTACATTGTACTTGATTAAGAAAATAAATAATTGTGTAAAGAAGCATGTACACTTCAAGGACCAACCAGAAAAAGGGCAGGTCGTCAAGACCACGGACACGGTTAAACGAGTCCGGCGTTCCATCATATATGCATGAGATTGGTTTTCGAACCCTCATAAAATGATAGCAAGGGCTTCCCGCGTGTAATCAGGGCCAGCCCGGCTCAACCAGGCTTCTCTTGAATTTTAATAGTTCATTCTTCTTTTTGGCACGGCAACTTTCACCTAAGTTTTTTCTTTTTGCAGATAACAATAGTGCTACACCCGTCCAGGACACGGCACAACGGAGACACAGGCGCAGACGTGCAGCAGGGACCCGCCCAAAGGTTTCTTTTTAGATTAAGACCCTGCGTAAACCTTTTTTACTGTCTCTTGTTGCTCACATCCTCCGGATACTCCACACAACCGAGAAGGATGCCGACGTTATTGGCATGTGGCCACGCCAGGATTTTGCACGTACCTGAACACATGGAGTTTCTTATAAAGGGCATTGTTTAGCCCGGTATATGTTATAAAGACCGAACACCTTAGGGAGTGTTCGGCGTCGCGAGTTTGGCCCTATATGCATCAGCTCCGAACCATGTCTTTGGTCAAATGTTGGGTTTGCCCGGCTCCCACGTTTTGGTACCTTACGTTCTATTATATCGGCTAAGGTAGCATTGGGAGAACTACTTCGATTGTGCCATGGTTCATCCGGATGAGCACCTTAGTAGAGAAAGCCGAAAACTGACTGTCATGATATAGCGAGAGACTGGTCAACCACTCGATGACTGATCGGAATTTTCGGAATTCCTCCGCATTAACGAAGGGCCGTTTCCCGGTCATGTACGTACGCGTCCCGTATTCGGACGAGCGCAGAAGTACCAGGGGCTATATAGTAGCCCCACTGTCAAACTCCTATGGCTAAGTGAAAGTGTTAAAGCAATATAGTCCGATTGCCTCGTTCGTTGCGCTATCACCTCCTTAACGGACCAAGACGTCGGATCAAGTGTGGATATGCATCTTTTGCAAACACCCCCCACATTATATGCGTGGGGGCGGAAGCCGACGACTGCAAACTTTCAGGTTATATACGTATATACATAAACGGCCGCACAGGAGGCATCATAGCACTTTCGGGCAAAAGTATAAATACAGCCTTGGTAATTCAATAAAACATTATTTTACAATGAGAATACATGTCACTTGAACATAACATTCTTTGAGCATTGAGTCTCTATCGAACGAGCGCCTTCAAGAACTTCTTCAAAGTAGTGCTCGGCAGCCACTCGGCCTATGGCCGAACCCTGTGTCGCAATAGTGGTGGCCTCCATCTCCGCCCAGTATGTCTTGACACGGGCAAAGGCCATCCGCGCACCCTCTATGCACGCCGATCTCTTTACAGCATCGATGTGTGGCACAACACCAAGGAATTGTTGCACTAAGCTAAAGTAGCTATTCAGCCCCTGGCCCTCCCGACCACAGGTGATCCACAACAGACCTCATGGCACGTTCGGACAACCTATGGAGCTTGGCCCACTCGGCCAATCGCTCATTCAGCAGCAGCGGACGGACTGGAGCGTGAAACTGTGACCAGAATAGCTTCTCCACTTCGGGACCTTTCTGATCTTTGAAGTACTCGACTGCATCAGCAGCACTTGCAGCCAAATCCATGTACGCGTCCGCAGAACTCCATAGCCGGTCCAGAGGAGCATACTTCGGATCTCCGAACTTAGTCCGCAACAAGAAGAGCTTCCCAGACACGATATCTGTAGCTTGATTCAGCTCCTCCTTCATCGCTCTAATTTTGGAGCGGGCTTCCTTGGCAGCCACCCGGGCCTTCTCCGGATCCGTCGCCTTCGCCCGGTTTTCTTCTTCAAAAAGCTGATAACGGTCAGCGACATCTTTTAACTCTACATCCATCTTGGCTATTTTTTCCTTGCTCTCGCAACGCACGGCCTGTTCGGCCCTTAACTCTTCGTCCGCCTTTAAAGCGGCCGCATTGCCACTCCTTGCTTGCTCCTTGGCTCAGGTAAGCTCCGCCCGAAGGGTCTCCACGGTGGCAGCTCCATCTGCAGTCACAACATATTAAAGATACTGGCATCATGCTGCTCTTATTATGTGACAATCACCAGAAAAATCACTCACCCTGTGCCTCGTCAAGCCGCTTGTTGACAAGCACGATGTCGGCATCTGCCGCATCCAGTTGCCGCTTTAGCTCGGCAAACCCATCAGTCCGGCTAGCCACCAGAGCTTCAACCACCTGCACATAAAGGTGGTCTGGTTATTACCTGGGACTATGATCCTCTGTTTGCCGCCGTTTTCGACGACAACCAGAGTCTCAGGGGCTACTATCTGCATAGGGCATACCTAACGTATGCGGTACTGTTAAAAATATACATTATTTCACATACCTTGAAGCCTTTCAGCAGACTCATAAAAGCTTCATGCAAACCGCTTTCAGCGGATGAAATCCTTTCAATTACCGTACCCATCAGCGTACGATGCGCTTCCGAGACGGCAGCTTTCCCCAGAAGATCCTTTAGCGCGTCCAACCGCAAATTGTACGGACCCTTGCTGTAGCTCTCCTTAGGAGCCAGATACTGGGGGTTCCGGGCAGCCAAAGGGTTATCTTCTGGCCCTAGTGGATCCGGAGATACCCTTTGCGATGACACTTCAAGGGAGGCGTTTCGCTCTCCATCATCTCCGGAAGAAGATCCCCCGAAGATGAACTCTATCGAGAAGGGCTACGATCCGGACTACAATTTATAAGCATCAGTTATTGTCTTTGGAAGTAAGGTAGGATATCTTCATCGTTAGAGGGCAGATCCCCGCGCAGACATTGTGCGGCAAGAATACCCTCCGAGGTAGGACCCTCTGGCGGCGATTTCTTCTCCCGTTTGGAGACCTTAGTTTCGGGATCTTCAGAGGTAGTCCTCTTCCTTCCCCGGGGATAGAGAATGTCAGATTCTTCCCCTTGGTTATCCTCCCTCGCGGAGGCGCTCATTCCCTCGGTTGGAATAAGTAGCGAAGGAGGCCCACTTTCGCCCTCTTTATTCCCGCCTTCATCTTCCTTTGAGGGCACTAAATAAGGTGCTGGCTCGAGTATCTTTTCCATCACCGAATTGTCCAAGCCCTCAGGAAGGGGGGCTGAACACCGAATCATCTTCGCCTTTGTTATCCAGTGCTGGTCAAAGAGCGATTCTTCAGAATGATGTCATGATAAATAAAAGGACAGTGTGTTTGGCCATGGGATTACTTACTTGGGTAGCGGGGCGGTTGCAGCTCAGGCCCACGTCCTCGGTGGTGTCTACACACTCTATTTGGGGTCCGAAGAACGATTTGTACATCTCCTCATGCGTCATGCCAAGGAAATGTTGAATAGTACGTGGTCCTTCCGGGTTGAATTCCCACATGCGGAGGGGTCGGCGTTTGCAAGGCTGGACTCGACGAACCAGCATAACTTGCATTACCATAACCAGACTGAAATCTCCCTCGAGGAGATCTCGGATACGGCTCTGCAGTGTTGGCACATCCTTGGCTAGACCCCAGCTTAGCCCCCTGCTGATCCACGACATCAGTTGTGGTGGGGGCCCGAGCGAAAGGTAGGGGCAGCTACCCACTTGGCACTTCGGGGAGCTATGATGTAAAACCACTCCCGCTACCACAATCCGGACACCTCTGGAAAGGAACCCTCTAGCCATGGAGCGTCAGCGATTTTGCTTATTAAAGCACCTCCGCACGCTGCATGCTGCCCCTCGATCATCTTCAGCTTCACATCGATGGTCTTGAGCCACAGGCCGAAGTGAGGGGTAATGCGGAGGAAGGCCTCACATACGACAATAAATGACGAGATGTGAAGAAGGGAATCCGGGGCCAAATCGTGAAAATCCAGCCCGTAGTAGAACATAAGACCCCTAACAAAGGGATCCAGAGCGAGGCCTAGTCCTCGGAGGAAGTGGGAGATGAACACAACGCTCTCGTTGGGTTCGGGAGTAGGGACGACCTGCCCTCGGACGGGCAGGCTATACGAAATTTCTGCGGTCAGATATCTGGCCTCCCTCAACTTCTTGATGTCCTCCTCTGTGACGGAGGAAGGCATCCCCGACCTTCAAGGTTGGATCCAGACATAGTTGAAGGTCCGAAGCGCCTGACCTGAGCTTTGGGTGTTAGAACTCGAGGCGGGGGAAGGATTCGATTGAGCGCGAGAGGGAAAAAAGAAAAAGCCTTGTCCCCTTTATAAAGAGGGTGAATATCATGCGTCCTCCTCGTGGCCGTTTGAGACTTACCTAAGATTTAGGAGTCATACCAACAGGCACGGTTGGGTTACCCACATTTGTATTGATGAGAATCCCATGATAAGGGGAACACGATCTCTGCCTTGACAAGACGTGTCAAGAAAACCGCCTCGCGTTATGTGCGGGGCTGGTTAAAGAAAAATGGTTCAAATAATGACCGGGCCGTGGCGTGATGTCATGCTGTCAAAACGTGTCAGCAGATTAGATTTGTGGAAATATTATTCTCTCTACGGTGGTATGTGGAACTTATTTTGCAGGGTCGGACACTATCCTCATATTCAAACTCTTCCATGGTGTATTCGGATGAGGAACCCGCCTTGCAATGCCGAAGACAATACTGCACGCCGGACTCATCGTCAGTGAAGCCTGGTTCAGGGGCTACTGAGGGGGTCCTGGATTAGGGGGTCTCCGGACAGCCGTACTATATCTTTTGGCCGGACTGTTGGACTATGAAGATACAAGATTGAAGACTTCGTCCCGTGTCTGGATGGGACTCTACTTGGGTGGAAGGCAAGCTAGGCAATACGGATATGTATATCTCCTCCTTTGTAACTGACCTTGTGTAACCCTAGCCCCCTCCGGTGTCTATATAAACCGGAGGGTTTTAGTCCGTAGGACAACATACAATCATACCATAGGCTAGCTTCTAGGGTTTAGCCTCTCTGATCTCGTGGTAGATCAACTCTTGTAATACTCATATCATCAAGAACAATCAAGCAGGACGTAGGGTTTTACCTCCATCAAAAGGGCCCGAACCTGGGTAAACATCGTGTCCCCTGCCTCCTGTTACCATCTGCCTTAGACGCACAGTTCGGGACCCCCTACCCGAGATCCACTGGTTTTGACACCGACAGTATCCCTTGGAATGATCCTTTGTTAGTGAAGAATCTTAGACATATCAGAACATTGAGGGAACAAGAATTACTTACTTGCTCTAATGTTTCCTCGTTTGTACTGTCCTAGCAAACAATGTATTGATCACTCCAGCTAAAATCCTAGAAAATTATAAAGAGAGAAACTAAATTCAGTTGTCGTCCTTAGAATATGAACATCCTTGTCGTCCTTAGATCTCTGAGAATCCTACATTGTACATTTGTCGACTTTTTCAATATACATTGTACATTTGTTGTATACATTAGGAACATTTTATATTTATATTTTGAGTGTGGTTTTGTGTAGCTTGAGCTACGTGGTACCCCTTATCTTAGCCATCCATTTTTGCATCATGATCCATGCAGGCACATTTGTCATTTTTGTTTCTCTCAAACGAAATGACGTATAAACTTCAAACTTTGCAGGACAACAAAACATTCTAATTACTATGTGCGAAAAAACTTTCAGATTTTTTCATGCATTTTAAGTGCAAAAAATTATTATTTTTAATCAAAAAATCCTCGTTTTGTATATTTATGTCGGTCCAAAAAATCTGAAAGTTTTTTCACACATTGAAGTTCTAAATTTGGTTTGATCTGCAAAGTTTGAAGCCCATATGTTCTTTCATTTGAGAGAAACAAAAAAGAGAAATCTTCTTACTGTAAGTTAGTTGACGAGTACGGATCTCAAAGCAATGTTGGAGGGCTGGATATAAGAGGTTCCGTGTAGCTCGACCTACAGAGAAATCTTACCTTATATTTTTAACCTTTCCCAAATACATGATTAACATTTTTTAGAATATATATTTTTTGATGTCAATTTTTTTCATACACATTGTACATTATTTGTATATATCAAGAACATTTTATGTAAACATTTTTAACATCTTCCAAATACATGAGTAATATTTTTGAAAACATATATTTTTATGTCTACTTTTCAGATAAAAATTATACTTTTTTGTATAATCAGAAAAAAAATATAAAAGTATTTTTTTGAACAAGAAAAGGCGCACGAAGCGCCAAACTTTCCATTCAGCTCAGTTCAATAGTAACGTACAACATGGATTACAAAGCCCTCAAACTGGAAATTAGAGAGGAGAGAAACTACAGGGCAAGTAATGTTCCTATGAGCTGAAGCAAAACAACATATGTCAGATTCTACATTTGATGTAAGAACCTGATGAGCGACATTATGAGCAATTTCATTAATTTCTCTGGAAATATGGAACACTCTAGGTTGAAGGTCTGAAGAGTAGCAGAAGAAATCAGCTAAAACTTTCCTGATAGTCCAAGGGGTAGCAGTTTCAGTAATCTTCCTACTAGCCGCAAATGAAGCCAAAGAGAGACAGTCTGTGAGGAAGGTCGGCTGGCTGATGCTGAGACATTTGGCTACTTGTGCAGCCAAGAGAAGTGCAACCGCTTCAGCCTGCAGAGGAGTACTTGTAATAGAGGTGGAAGCTTGAATCTGCACGCTGACTTCCTTCTGATCGTGCGGCAAAGAAATGTAGATACCAACTCCAGTGGCTGCTGTTCCCTGCAATAAACCTGGAATTCTTTTGCACTTAAAAGATGCATCAGTATATACTTTCGGTCCTATGATAAGAAGATCAGATTTAAGCGTTCGTCCCTGCAAGGGAAGTTGATTAGTATGGGTTAAGATACAAGTGGAGTTTTGAGGCTGATGGTGTGAAGAACTATTAAGCAGATCATAGAAATCAGCAGATAGAGAAGTAGCAGCAATATTAACTTTGTGAAGGGTAGCTTTTTTTCTATCAAAAAGATAATCATTCCTCGCTTTTCAAAGACACCACATAAAATTTAGAATGTTGACAACAGAAGCATACAGCAGAAACATTTTTCTATACACTTTAACATTTTTCAAATGCATGATTAACATTTTCCAACTTTTTTGTATATAAAATGTTATTAATAATAGATATATTCAGAACATTTACAAATACAACAAAACATAAACCATAAAGCAAAAAATGTAAGGAAAAATGGAAGAAAAAATATGTACAGAAGGCCTTTATTGTGCGCTGGGGTGGCCTTCGCGTCAAGCGAGACATAGGCGAAACCGCTAAATATGGTACTTAATGGATACACGAAATCACTAATTCAAGAGTGCTCCTTTCAAAGATCACTCTCACCATCTCAGGATGTGACAACTGGCACTCTGCATGCTCGCCACTTGTTGCAACCTGAGAGTTTTTCTTTTTTTCGGACATCGATTTATTCAAAACGGTTTTATCTTTTAAATCGTGCATCCAAATCTCGAACCATTTTCACCAATAGATTCCTTGCGTCGAGATCTTCAAAACTACATACCATGTTGATAGGTTTTGATGAACTTTTTTTATGAAAGAAAACGGACAAAAAAATCAAACCGAGAGCATGATTTTTCCTTTTCGAAAGAGGCACGTCCTTTTCGAAAGATGCACGGCCGTGCCTCTCACGAAAACACAACTGTGCCTCTCGTAGAAGAAAAAAAATAGAAAACATATTTTTTTTTCCATTTCCGAGCAACGTCGTGCCTCTAGCGAAAGCACAACTGTGCCTCTCGCGGAAGGAAAACCGTACATGTTTTTTTGTTTCCGAGAGGCACGACCGTGCCTCACGCGAAAGTACAACCGTGTCTCTCGCCGAAGGAAAAAAAATAGAAAACACATTTTTTTCCGTTTCCGAGAGGCACGGCCGTGCCTCTCACGAAAGTACAACCGTCTCTCTTGCGGAAGCAAAACCATGCCTCTCGCAGAAGGAAAAAAATATATAACGCGTTTTTTATTTCCGAGAGGCATGGTCGTGCCTCTCGCGAAATCAAAGCCGTGCCTCTCGCGGAAGCAAAACCGTGCCTCTCGTGGAAGCAAATAAAAACATGTTTATTCGCACAAAAAATATATTTTGCTGAATTTTTTTGTCCAAAAGCTAAGGAAGACCAGTGGAAACCACAAAGTCAAAAAATCTGGGGAAAACCATTTTAAAAGCCGAAAATGCGTGCAGAATTTTTTTCATAAAATCTGGAGGGAGCGCCCAGAGCGTGATATGTGACGGGAGCTGAGTGGCGCGCTCTCGGCCCACCCCTAAGTGATCGTTGAGAGGCTCTTGAAGGAGTGCTTGCCAAGTAGTTGCTCTCATGCACACAACAGACCAACCGCTAAATATGGTCCCTATGCGGGCCTGCTAAATGGGTGGGCCCATCAGGAGCGTACATGGCTATATGGGCCGACGGTCCCGCGGCATCGTAGCGATGTAATCATCTAGTTCCTATAATATTCCTACCATATTAACCAAAGGAGGTCACGGGTATATCAAAATGCAGGGTCCATGCGTCATTGCCTTTGGGACGAACCTACGTCCACAATTTTTTGTACGTATATCTCCAGTGCTCCCCGGACCCAAAATTTCACCTCGTTCCCGTAAAACTGAGCGGCCCACGCCGTATAAAGGCGTCAACTTGAACCCAATCCCTCTCCCGTTTACTAGAAACCCTAGCTGTCGCATGCATCATTGGTTTTCTTGAAGAAGACGAGGGAGAAGCGGATTTGTAGTGGAGGCTCCTACCCTAGGGCACCCAAGGGTAGCCGCCACATGCATCATTGATTTTCCTTTTTGTTTGTTCTCTTGTGCCCTAGAGTGAAGTGATGGTTGCTTCATCTGTCCATCTTACTGTGGGAAAGGCGGGGCTTTGTGATTTGATGCCTCATTGCTCATTTACCAGTACGGCGGCGCTACGACCGGGGTGCCTCTGTCGAGGGATTGATTCTGAGCCACGGGAAATCCTCCAAAACCCTGGTTCGAGCTCTAGGGGCCTGGCTTTGCATCTACGAGGCTATGAGCTAGGCGCGATGAGGACACAGCGAACTACCCAGGTTCAGGCCACCGTGCGTGTAAAACTCTACTCCTGGTTGGTTGTATTGCGCATGGACAATGCTCTTGGAGCTACAAGATGATCTGGAGCTCTTTGGGGTTAGCAATGGCACTAGGGTTTGGGCAGGAGTCGACCCTTTGCTACGGTGGCCGCTCTCTCCCTCATATAGATGCCTTGGGCCTCTTCCCCGAAAATATGAACGGGAAAGGGCTACCACAGGGCGACAATTTGAAAGGGGACATGCGCTGGTGATTCTCCTAACAAAAGGCGGTTTTTGCCTACCGAAGGTACCTATCCATGACGTGCCAGGGGCTCCACGATGACCTCCGTCCTGCTGCGCCACCGTCGGTCTTCTTTCAGCAAAGGGGGAACCTTTGGGACTTGCTTTGGGGTAGGTAGGCATTGATGCTCCCTTAGCACCAAAGGGGAAACTTTCTCTGGCCGCGCAGGCTGGCGCCTGCCTTGACGACATCACCCATGTGATGGAAGCACCTGCGCCGCATGGCTCCTCGGGAGGCCTTGCAGGAGGGTGCCTTGCGAGGCCGCTTGCTGTGATGGTAGTCTTGATGAAGTCCTTTGTAGGAGAAAACCCCTCGCGGGGCAAGGCCCTCGCGAGGTTGCTGGCTTCGCGGTGTCCGCTGGTGGGCTGCCTCATGAGTTGGGCCAAGGGGGCATCCCTAGGCCATAGGCAGGTGGCCTGTGGTACCCTGGTTCCCACTGGGCCAATAGTAGCCCTCGGGCCCGCGTTGCGCACACTTCGCTCGTCGAGGAGTGATATGTCTCCAACGTATCTATAATTTTTTATTGTTCCATGCTATTATACTATCCATCTTGGATGTTTTATATGCATTATTATGCTATTTTATATCATGTTTTGGGACTAACCTATTAACCTAGTGCCAAGTGTCAGTTGCTGTTTTTTTTCTTGTTTTTTGTCTTTTAAAAAAAATCAATACCAAACGGAATGAAACTTTTTGACGATTTTTGTTGGACCACAAGACACCTAGGAATCTTCGGGAGGAGGCTAGAAGGGCCAAGGATGAGCCACAAGCTCACAGGGCGCACCCTAGTGGGGGGGGGGCTGCAAGCTTGTGGGTCCCTCGTGGCTCCTCTAACCCTAATTCTTCTTCTATAAATACTCAAATATTCCCATAGACCAGAGGGCACACTGAAAATACTTTTCCGCCGCCGCAAGCTTCTATCCTCGTGAGATCCCATCTTGGGGCCTTTTCCGGTACTCTGCCGGAGAGGGATTCGATCATGGAGGGTTTCTACATCAACCTTGCCGCCCTTCTGATGATGTGTGGGTAGTTTACCATAGACCTACGAGTCCATGATGCGTCTCCAACGTATATATAATTTTTTATTGTTCCATGCTATTATATTATCATTCTTGGATGTTTTACAATCATTTCATAGCAACTTTATATCATTTTTGGGACTAACCTATTGACATAGTGCCCAGTGCCAGTTGTTATTTTTTGCTTGTTTTTTACTTCGCAGGAAATCAATACCAAACGGAGTCCAAACGCAGTGAAACTTTTTGTGGATTTTTTGGACCAGAAGACATCAGATGGGCCAGAGAATCACGTGGGGGATGACACGAGGGGGCACAACCCACTAGGGTGCGCCTGGGCCCCCAGGCGCGCCCAGGTGGGTTGTGCCCACCTCGGTGGCCTCCCGCACCGCATCTTTGCTCTATAAATATCCCAATATTCCATAAACCCTAGGGGAGTTGATGAAAATCAATTCCAGCCGCTGCAAGTTCCAGAAACCACCAGATCTAATCTAGACACCATCACGGAGGGGTTCATCATCCTCATTGGTGCCTCTCCGATGATGCGTGAGTAGTTCATTGTAGACCTACGGGTCCGTAGTTAGTAGCTAGATGTCTTCCTCTCTCTCCCTCTCTCTCTCCCCCCCCTCTCTCTCTCTCTTGATTCTCAATACAATGGTCTCTTGGAGATCTATTTGATGTCACTCTTTTTGCGGTGTGCTTGTTGGGATCCGATGAACTTTGAGTTTATGATCAGATCTATGTTTTTATCCATGAAAGCTATTTGAGTCTTTTAATCTCTTATATGCATGATTACTTATAGCCTCATATTTATCTTCGAATCTTTGGTTTAGTTAGGCCAACTAGATCAATTTTTCTTGCCATGGGAAGAGGTGCTTTGTGATGGGTTCGATCTTACGGTGCTTGATCCCAGTGACAGAAGGGAAATCGACACGTATGTATCGTTGCTATTAAGGATAACAAGATGGGGTCTATTTCTACATAAATAGATCTTTTCTACATCATGTCATTGTTCTTATTGCATTACTCCGTTTCTCCATGAACTTAATACACTAGATGCATGTTGGATAGCGGTCGATGTGTGGAGTAATAGTAGTAGATGCATGCAGGAGTCGGTCTACTAATCTTGGACGTGATGCCTATATAATGATCATTGCCTGGATATCATCATGATTATTTGAAGTTCTATCAATTGCCCAACAGTAATTTGTTTACCCATGTATGCTATTTTTCTTGAGAGAAGCCACTACTGAAATCTACGGCTCCCGTGTCTCTTCTTTATTATATTTGCCTTTGCGATCTATTTTTATTTGCTTTTATTTTCAGATCTATTAATCCAAAAATACAAAAATACCTTGCTGTATTTTTTATTTATTTTATCTCGCGTTCCCGTGAGATCTATTTATCCAATCTACTGCAATTTTACCTATCTTTTTACCCGTGAGGGATTGACAACCCCTCTCTTACGTCGAGTTGCAAGTATTTGTTCTTTGTGTGCAGGAGCTATTTACGTGGTGTTGCGTAGTTCTCCTACTGGTTCAATAACCTTGGTCTCATTACCGAGGGAAAGACCTACGTAGCTGTGCTGCATCATCCCTTCCTATTTGGGGAAATACCGACGTAGTTCAAGCCGCATCAGTCCATAGCTAGGTGGCTTCTTCTCTCTCTTTGTTCTTCAATACAATGTTCTCCTCGATGTTCTTGGAGATCCATTCGATGTAATCTTCTTTTGCGGTGCGTTTGTTGAGATCCGATGAGATGTGGATTTATGATCAGATTATCTATGAATATTATTCGAGTCTTCTCTGAACTCTTTTATGCATGATTATAATAGCTTTGTATTTCTCTCTGGTCTATTGATTTGGCTTGGCCAACTAGATTGATTTTTCTTGCCATGGGAGAGGTGCTTTGTAATGGGTTCAATCTTGCGGTGCTTATTCCCAGTGATAGAAGGGGACATGACACATATTTGTATTGTTGCCATTAAGGATAAAAAGATGGGGTTTGTTCATATTGATTGGATCTATCCCTCTATATCATGTCATCTTGATTAAGGCGTTACTCCGTTCTTGTTACTTAATACACTAGATGCATGTCGGATAGCAGTCGATGTGTGGAGTAATAGTAGTAGATGTAGACAAGAGTTGGTCGACTTGTCACGGACGTGATGCCTATATTCTATCAATTTCTCAACAGTAATTTGTTTACCCACCACATGCGTTCTTTCAAGAGAGAAGCCTCTAGTGAAAACTATGCCCCCGGGTCTATTTTTATCATTATATTTTCAGATCTATAAAACCAAAAACACAAAAATACCTTGCTGTAATTTATTTACCTTTACTTTATTTTTCACTTTTATTTATCTTTTATACCTATCTCTATCAGATCCCATCCCTGCAAGTAACTGTGAAGGGATTAACAACCCCTTTATCGCATTGGGTGCAAGTATTTGTTTGTTTGTGTAGGTGCAACCATTGGTGACTTGTGTGTTCGACCTACTGGATTGATACCTTGGTTCTTAACTGAGGGAAATACTTATCTCTACTTTGCTGCATCACCCTTTCCTCTTCATGGGAAAAACCAACACAAGCTCAAGAAGTAACAGGAAGAATTTCTGGCGCCGTTGCCAGGGAGGATCTACATCAAGCCTACCAAGTACCCATCATAAACTCTCATCTCTTGCATTTACATTATTCGCCGTTTGCCTCTCATTTTCCTCCCCCACTTCTAAAATGTTTTCAGAAAAAACACAAAAATATTTGTCTTTTTATCGGCCTTATTTTCGTTCGCTTTTCATTTGCCTTTTGTTTGCTTGTGTGCTAGATTGCTTGCTTTATCATCATGAGTGATTTTGGTATGGCAGAAACAAATGATGGTAGAACTCCTAAAATTGGACGTTCTGCTAAAACTTTTGTTTTGGGACAAGGGAGTGTTATAGGAAAGAGTGCCATCCAAGAATTCTTTAATTGTGTTAAAACCTTGGCTTGCGATGATGCTCTAATACTTAAAAGAACTAAAACTTATGCGGAAGCTATTTTCAAAACTTGTTCTTAAACTTGAGAGAAAAATTATTCATACTCACCCTACTTTGCAAAGATTGTTTTATGAGTTGCCTGTTATAGAAGATCTTAGAGCTAAGAAGATAGCCACCCTTGTCCTTATGAATGAGTTTGACTACATAGTTCGGGAAGCTAGGGAGATCTTTGATTTTTATGGTATGAACCGTGAGAAACCGGTAATAGATGAAATCCTTTACACTAATGATTATTTATTAAGACATTTGCTTGGCAATGATCGCATCTTTGATGAGAACCTTAAAAAGGAAGTTCCTGATTTGGATATAATCCAACAATTTTCAATGATGTTAATCAACAATATTCTTGGATTGTAGCCGGTAATCAAAGGGGATATGCAGAGGGACAACTTGATAATGCTAAAATTTCTATGGATGATGGATACGTCCACTTTGCATCTGTTTTCCTACTGATATTTATAATGTTTTTATGCTTTATAATAATTTATGGGGTGATTCTAATGCCTTTTCTCTCATGATATGCAAGGTTTACACAAAGAGGGAGAATATCGGCAGCTGGAATTCTGGACCTGAAAAAGCTATGTCAGAGATACCTATTCTGCACATCTCCAAATGAGATAAAATTTTATGGAGAATTATTTTGGAATAAATAACAAATACTGGAGGAAAGAGCTACCAGAGGGGGGGCTCCCTAGTGCCCACAAGACACCACGGCGCGACCTGGTGGGTGGTGGGCAGCCCAACCCACATCCGGTGCCCATCTTCTAGTATATAAGGTCTTTTGACCTAGAAAAATAAATAAAGAGAGCACCTTCGGGATGGAGCGCTGCCGTCTTGAGGCGGAACTTGGGCAGGAGCACTTTTGCCCTCCAGTAGAGTGATTCCGCTGGGGGAACTTCCCTATTGGAGGGGGAAATCGAAGCCATCGTCATCACCAACAACCCTATCATCTTTGGGAGCCCAATCTTCATCAACATCTGCACCAGCACCATCTCATCTCAAACCCTAGTTCATCTTGTGTGTTTAATCTTTGTATTGGAACCTTAGATTGGCACCTGTGGGTGACTGGTAGTGTTGATTACATCTTGTAGTTGATGATATATGCTTTATTTGGTGAAATATCATATGTTCAGATCCATTATGCTATTTAATATCTCTCTGATCTTGAGCATGAATATTATTTGTGAGTAGTTGTCTTTGTTCTTGAGGCCACGGGAGAAGTCATGTTGCAAGTAATCATGTGAATTTGATATTCGTTCGATATTTTGATGATATGTATGTTGTGATTCCCTTAGTGGTGTTATGTGAACGTCGACTACATGACACTTCACCATCTTTGGGCCTAAGGGAATTCATTGTGGAGTAGTTATTAGATGATGGGTTGCTAGAGTGACAGAAGCTTAAACCCTAGTTTATGCGCTATTCCGTAAGGGACTGATTTGGATCCATATGTTTAATGTTATGGTTATATTTTATCTTAATACTTTTCTAGTAGTTGCGGATGCTTGCGAGTGGGTTAATCATAAGTGGGAGGCTTGTTCAAGTAAGAGCATCACCCAAGCACCAGTCCACCCACATATCAAATTATGAAAGTAGTGAACGCATCAAACCAACATGATGAAAGTGACTAGATGAAATTCCCGTGTGCCCTCAAGAACGCTTTGCGATATTGTTTTGGCCTGCCCTTTTCTACAAAAAAGATTGGGCTACTTTTCTGCACTTTTGTTACCATTACTGTTACTTGCTCATTACAAATTATCTTGCTATCAAACTACTCATTACCGACAATTTTAGTGCTTGCAGAAATTACCTTGCTAAAAACCGCTTGTCATTTCCTTCTGCTCCTCGTTGGGTTTGACACTCTTACTTATCGAAAGGACTATGATTGATCCCCTATACTTGTGTGTCATCAAGACTCTTTTCTGGCGCCGTTGCCTGGGAGTGAAGCGCTCTTGTTAAGTGGAAATCGGTAAGGAAAAATTTATATTACGTGTTGAAATTTATTGTCACTTGTTACTATGAAAGACAAACCTTTGAGGGATTTGTTCGGGGTATCTTCACCTCGATCGGAAGCACAAAGAGTTTCCCCTCAACCTACTACACCTACTGAAAATATTAGTTATGAAATTCCTTTGGGCATGATAGAGAACTCTAGCTAATCCTTATGCAGGAGACGGAACAACGCATCCCGATATGCATTTGATACATGTGTATGAAATTTGTGGACTGTTTAAGCTTGCAGGTTTGCCTGGAGATGAAGTCAAGAAGAAGGTTTTCCCTTTATCTTTGGGGGGAAAGCATTGACATGGTATAGGCTATGCGATGATATTGGATCTTGGAACTGGAATCGATTGAAATTGGAATTTCACCAAAAGTTTTATCCTATGCATCTAGTTCATCGTGATCGGAATTATATATATAATTTTTGGCCTCATGAAGGAGAAAGTATCGCTCTAGTTTGGGGGAGTCTTAAGTCAATGTTATATTCATGCCCCAATCATGAGCTCTCAAGAGAAATTATCATTCAGAATTTGTATGCTCGGCTTTCTCGTAATGATCAATCCATGCTCGATACTTCTTGTGTTGGTTCTTTTACGAAGAAGACTATTGAATTCAGGTGGGATCTTTTAGAAAGAATTAAACACAACTTTGAATATTGGGAACTCGAGAAGGTAAAGAGTCAGGTATTACGCTTGAGTATGATTGTGTTAAATATTTTATGAATACCGATGCTTTTCACAAGTTTAGCACTAAATGTGGACTTGACTCTGAGATAGCTAGTAGCCTCTTTCTATGAATTATTTGCTACTCATGTTGATCTCCCTAAGGAGAACTGGTTTAAATATCACCCCCCTATTAAAACAGAAATTAAAGAACCGATTATAACTAAAGATGAAACTATCGTTTACAATGTTGATCCAGTTGTGCCTACTGTTCATATTGAAAAACCACCTTTCCCTATTAGGATAAAGGAACATGCTAAGGTATCAATAGTAGTTCGCAAAAGCAATATTAAAGCACCTAAACCCTCTAAACAAATTAAAGTAGAACCTAGTGTTTCTATGGTTAAAGATCTCTTGGTCGATAATATTGATGGGCATGTTATTTAGTTCTGTGATGAAGGTGCTAGAATTGCCAAACCCGATGAAAAGCTAAACATAGACCTGTTGTTGGCATGCGTGTTGTCTCAGTTAAAATAGGAGATCATTGCTATCATGGCTTATGTGATTTAGGTGCTAGTGTGAGTGTTATCCCTTTTACTTTATACCAATAAATTGTGAATGATATAGCACCCGCTGAAATAGGATACATTGATGTCACTATTAAACTTGCTAATAGAGATACCATCACACCACTTGGGATTGTTAGGGATCTTGAAGTCTTGTGTAGGAAAATAAAATACCCTACTGATTTTTGAGTCCTTGGTTCCCCACAAGATGACTTTTGTCCCATAATTTTTGGTAGAACTTTCTTGAACACTGTCAATGCTAAGATAGATTGCTTAAAGAAATAGTTAGTGTCAAGTTAATTTGGTGATGTGTCTCATGAGTTTAATTTCTCTAAGTTTCGTAGACAACCTCATGATAAAGAGCCACTTACTAACGATGAAATAATTAGTCTTGCCTCTATTGTCGTACCTCCCACTAATCCACTAGAACAATATTTGCTAGACCATGAAAATGATATGCACTTACATGAAAGAAATGAAATAGCACTACAAAAAAAAGACACATATGTGACATTTTGGGCCGAACGAATTTTTTTCTGTCATACATATGACACTTCTATGACGATAATTGTGACAAAACCCGGTATCATCATAGATGTGGTGGGCTCCTACTTCTATGACAAAAAATCATGACAGAAAATGAGCTTTTCATCCTGGGCGGGCCGGAGACGTAGCTGCATGACATTCTTTGGGCCGTCCATGACAGAAAAAACCGTGGTAGAAGCGAGGGCGAGGAAAATTTCAGGGAGTTCCCGGTTACGGTGGGAGGTCGGGGGCCGAGTGATGCGCGTTTCTCTCGTACACGTACGCGCATGTGTGCGAGGCGTTGGCTCTAACTGAACCCGAGCGAGGCGCTAGGCTCTAACTGAACCCGAGTGATTGCACTGCAGGCTACGCGTTACTGAACCCGAGCGATCGATCGATGGCTTTTAACTGAACCCGATCGAGCGATTCCTTCGCTACTGCTGCTAACTGAGGCCGATCGATTGGATGAACAGTGAGCATTGCGCGCGCGGGGGGGGGGGGGGGGGGGGTTGGATGAACAGTGAGCGGTGGCGCTGCCTCTGAATGAACAGGACCCCGTGGTGTGGAGGGCTGGATGAACAATAGACGGTGGAGGGGTGCCCGTGGAGGGGTGGTTGAACAGGACCCCATGGTGTGGAGGGATGGATGAACAGTAGACGGTGGAGGGGTGGTTGAACAGTAGCCGGTGGAGTAGCGCGCGGTGGGGGCTGGATGAACAGGAGCCCGTGGAGGCTGGAGGAGGTCGACGGTGGAGATGAACAGTATCCCGTGGAGTCCCGTTTTGCGGTACGCCACACCCCTCCCGATGAACAGGACCCCCATTTCAACCATAGGAGGTCCGTTTTGCGGTACGCCACACCCCTCCCGATCAACAGGACCCCCGTTTCGACCGTAGGAGGTCTGTTTCCTCTGTTTTGTGGTACGCCACACCCCTCCTGATAAACAGGACCCCCGTTTCGACCGTACGAGGTCCGTTTCCTCCATTCTGCGGTATGTCAGGCCTCGTTTCCATCACCTGTTCCATCCAAACCCTCCCAATGAACACGACCACGCATTCCATTCCGACCCAGCCGGTTGGCTCCCACACGTTCCGTTGCCTCCCTATGAACACGACGCATTCCGTTGCCTCCCCATGAGCACGACACATTCCGTTACCTCCCCATGAACACGACGCATTCCGTTGCCTCCCCATGAACAAGATGACGACGTTGTTTCTCCGTTCCGACCCAGCCATGTACACGTGCCCTGGCCGTACGTATGTGCGAGTAGGCGTTCGAGACCCTGCCCGTATGTACACATACGTGGCCGTATTTTCTTTCTTGCACCCTGGCCACTGTACGTACGTGTACATGCTATGTGCGCGCCTCTACTACGACACGTGCACGCCTCTACTACGACACGTGCGCACCTCTACATCGACCAGTATATATGTACGCGTTCGCGACCAGAATGACAACGCTATGTACGCTTCGACCAGGTGGGTCCCGACTATCAGGCACTTCCTTGCATGCGAAGATGTAGCTGGTGGGTCCCAGCAGTCAGGGGGCTGAGGGAATCCTGGATTAGGGGCTGTCCGGATGGCCGGACTATACCTTCAGCTGGACTCCTGGACTATGAAGATACAAGATTGAAGACTTCGTCCCGTGTCCGGAAGGGACTTTCCTTGGCATGGAAGGCAAGCTTGGCGATACGGATATATAGATCTCCTACCATTGTAACCGATTTTGTGTAACCCTAACCCTCTCTGGTGTCTATATAAACCGGCGGGTTTTAGTCCGTAGGACAACATTCAGAACAACAATCATACCATAGGCTAGCTTCTAGGGTTTAGCCTCTCCGATCTCGTGGTAGATCTACTCTTGTACTACCCATATCATCAATATTAATCAAGCAGGACATAGGGTTTTACCTCCATCAAGAGGGCCCGAGCCTGGGTAAAACTTCGTGTCCCTTGCCTCCTGTTACCATCCGGCCTAGACGCACAGTTCAGGACCCCCTACCCGAGATCCGCCGGTTTTGACACCGACATTGGTGCTTTCATTGAGAGTTCCTCTGTGTCGTCGTCGTTAGGCTTGATGGCTCCTACGATCATCAATAGCGATGCAGTCCAGGGTGAGACCTTCCTCCCCGGACAGATCTTCGTCTTCGGCGGCTTTGCACTGCGGGCCAATTCACTTGGCCATCTGGAGCAGATCGAGAGCTATGCCCCTGGCCGTTAGGTCAGATTTGGAAGTTTAAACTACACGGCTTACATCCGCGGGGACTTGATCTTTGACGGATTCGAGCCACTGCTGAGCGCGCCGCACTGTCACGACGAGCATGATCTAGCTCTGCCGCTGAACAGTGCCCTGGAGGCCGCACCTGCATTGGCTTCGACCCTTAATTTGGAGCCAACTGCTCCGATCGAGGATGGGTGGTTGGACGCCGCCTCGAGGGCTGCGATCCCAATGGCGATCGAGACGAACACCAGCCCCGCACTCCGCGAGACTCGTGACTCCAAGGAGCCGGACTCCTCTCCGGACTCCGAACCCTCCGCGCCCCTGCCGATTGAATCCGATTGGGCGTCGATCACGGAGTTTACTGCCGCGGACATCTTTTAGCACTCGCCCTTCGGCGATATTCTGAAGACACTTAAGTCTCTCTCTTTATCAGGAGAGCCCTGGCCGGACTATGGTCAGCAAGGTTGGGATACAGACGATGAAGAAATTCAAAGCCCACCCACCACCCACTTTGTAGCCATTGTCGACGATTTAACCGACATGCTCGACTTCGACTCCGAAGACATCGACGGTATGGACACCGATGCAGGAGACGATGAAGAACTAGCGCCTATTGGGCCCTGGAAAGCCACCTCGTCGTATGACATATACATGGTGGACACCCCAAAAGAAGGAGATGGCGATGGAACAGCGGAGGATGACCCTCCAAGAAACAGCCTAAGCGCCGGCGTCAGCGACGCCGCTCAAAATCCTGCTAAAGCAAATATGGTGATTCCAGCACGGGAGATAATAATACCCCGGAGAGTGCCGAAGAAAACCCCCTCCAGCAAGATTCAGCACAGGAGGACGGAGAAGCCAACCCTCATGAGAGAGCGGCAGACAGAGAGGTCGAGGATGATAATTATATGCCTCCCTCCGAAGACGAGGCAAGCCTCGACGACGACGAATTCGTCGTGCCAGAGGATCCCATCAAGCAAGAGCGTTTTCAACGCAGGCTTATGGCCACGGCAAGAAGCCTTAAGAAAAAATAGCAACAACTTAGAGCTGATCAAGCTTTGCTAGTCGACAGATGGACTGAAGTCCTTGTGGCCGAAGAGCATAAACTCGAACGCCCCTCCAAGAGCTACCCAAAGCGCAGGTTGCTACCCTGATTAGAGGAGGAAGCACTTAAACCTACATCACCAGCACTTGATACGGCCGACCGACCACCTCGTGGCCGCGAAAGAGAGGCCTCTCGGCCCTCCACTCAAGCCGCACCCCGTACCAAGGCACGGGAAAATGCGCCAGACCTACGAGATATGTTGGGGGACAAGGCAAGGCAAACAAGATCGATCTACGGATCGCGTGGGCGCCCCACGACTCGAGACGGTAACCGTCACGCCGGACACAAATCGGTAGGGCCGAACACAGTAGACAAAGCTCATTGGAGCTACGTCGTGATATAGCCCAGTACAGAGGCGCCGCACACCCACTATGCTTCACAGACGAAGTAATGGATCATCAAATCCCCGAGGGTTTCAAACCCGTAAACATCGAATCATATGATGGCACAACAGATCCTGCGGTATGGATCGAGGATTATCTCCTTCATATCCACATGGCCCGCGGCGATGATCTCCACGCCATCAAATACCTCCCACTCAAGCTTAAAGGACCAGCTCGGCATTGGCTTAACAGCTTGCCAGCAGGATCAATCAGTTGTTGGGAGGACCTGGAAGCCGCATTCCTCGACAATTTCCAGGGCACTTATGTGCGACCACCAGACGCCGATGACCTAAGCCACGTAATTCAGCAGCCAGAGGAATCGGCCAGGCAATTCTGGACACGGTTCCTAACAAAGAAAAATCAAATAGTCGACTGTCCGGACGCAGAGGCCCTAGCAGCCTTCAAGCACAATATCCGTGATGAGTGGCTTGCCCGGCACCTTGGACAGGAAAAGCCGAAATCTATGGCAGCACTCACGACACTCATGACCCGCTTTTGCGCGGGAGAAGACAGCTGGCTTGCTCGTAGCAACAATATGACCAAGAACCCTGGTAATTCGGATACCAGGGACAGTAGTGGCAGGTCGCGTCGCAACAAGCAGAAGCGCCGCATTAACGGCGACAATGCTGAGGATACGACAGTTAATGCCGGATTCAGAGGCTATAAATCCGGTCAGCGGAAAAGCCATTCAAAAGAAATCCTAGGGGCCCGTCCAGTTTGGACCGAATACTCGACCGCTTGTGCCAGATACATGGCACCCCCGAAAAGCCGGCCAATCACACCAACAGGGATTGTTGGGTGTTCAAGCAGGCAGGCAAGTTAAATGCCGAAAATAAAGACACGGGGCTGCATAGCGATGACGACAAAGAGCCCCGGCCGCCGAACAACAATGGACAGAAGGGTTTTCCCCCACAAGTGCGGATGATGAACATGATATACGCAACCCACATCCCCAAGAGGGAGCGGAAGCGCGCGTTAAGGGACGTATACGCGGTAGAGCCAGTCGCCCCAAAGTTCAACCCATGGTCCTCCTGCCCGATCACCTTTGATCGAAGGGACCATCCCACTAGCACCCGTCATGGCGGATTTGCCGCATTGGTTCTAGACCCAATCATTGACGGATTTCATCTCACTAGAGTCCTTATGGACGGCGGCAGCAGCCTGAACTTTCTTTACCAGGATACAGTGCGGAAAATGGGCATAGATCCCTCGAGGATTAAGCCCACCAAAACAACCTTTAAAGGCGTAATACCAGGTGTAGAGGCCAACTGTACAGGCTCAGTCACACTTGGAGTGGTCTTTGGATCTCCGGATAATTTCCGAAGCGAGGAGTTAATCTTCGACATAGTCCCATTCCGCAGTGGCTATCACGCACTGCTCGGGCGAACCGCATTCGCCAAGTTCAATGCGGTACCGCACTACGCATACCTTAAGCTCAAGATGCCAGGCCCTCGAGGAGTAATTACGGTCAATGGAAACACCGAATGCTCTCTCCGAACGGAGGAGCACACAGCGGCCCTTGCACCGGAAGTACAAAGCAGCCTCCCCAGGCAGTTCTCCAGTCCGGCCATTAAACGTCCGGACACCGTCAAGCGCGCCCGGAGTAACCTACAACAAGACCGCCTGGCACGTTCCGAGCAGGCGTAGCAATGCGGCCCCAACCCCAGCCCTCGCAAAAATGCGACACCAGTACTTCGCGTACATAACTACGCCCTAGAAATACCATGGGTACAGGGGGAGGGGCACCATCACGGCACGCCCGAAACACGGCTTAAACCGCACCAGGGGCTGCCGATTTTTTAATTTTCTCTTACTTTCAGGACTCCACTCTTCGGAAGGCCTGTTCGGCAGTTCAATTGCCGCACAAACGATGCAAGAACCAGGGAAGCAGACAAGCCATGCCGCATTACGGAACTCCCAGGTGGTCTCTATCACGAGCAGTATACCTGTTTCGCATACCATTCTGCAGCCTGCCCCTGGAACGGACATGTTAAATAGTCCAACCTTTTGCTTATCGCATTATTTGTATCGTTCTGCTTTGATCGCAGCCCTTTTTAATAAACAATGCATAGCTTTTGTCTCTCTTTGCATTACTTTTTTTTACAAATATATGTTCCTTAACGACATGTTGCACCCGTACACTTTGGTACGGCCAAAATACGCCAGGGGCTTTAGTACCCCTCAATATGGTGTGAGAAGTCCGAACACTTTAACAAGTGCGGCACCCCGAACTTATAGCATTATATGCATCGGCTCCGAATCATGTCTTGGGTCAATAGTTGGGTTTGCCCGGCTCCTATGTTTTGGTGCCTTACGTTCCGCTATATCGGCTAAGGTAGCACTAGGAGAACTACTGCGATTGTGCCCCAGTTGAGCTGGGTCGAGCACCTCAGTAGAGAAAGCTAAAACTGACTGTCATGATGAAGCGAGAGCCGGTCGCTGTTCGAGAGGTTTTTCGAGTCCCTAAAGACTTATGCCGCTTAGAGCGAGGAGTCGGCTCTGTCCGGCCAAGGCGTGGATAGCGCCCCGAACTCGGTCTTCCGAATACCAGGGGCTTCGCCGAAATTTAAAATTATAGAATTCTATGGCTAAGTGAGAGTGTTCACGCATTATAGTCCGATTGCCTTGTTCGTTGTGCTGAGCGCCTCCCTCGAAGGACCCAAACATGGGAAAAAGAGCGCTCAGGTTTATCCCCGAACACCCCAGCACTAGCGGCACGGGGGCAGAAGCCGACGACTCGCCATCTCTCAGAATTGATAAACAGCCGCACAGAAGGTAATATTTTAAATTCCAACAGCATTGCTTAGCGCATATGAACAAGTTTTCAGCGCACAGGACAAAACGAGCGAGTTTTACTCAAAAATTACATCCCTGGAACATTCATCCGCCACAAGGCGGGCACCCTTCAGAACATCCGTATAATAATTCTCGGGCTTGCGATGCTCTTTCCCCGGCGGTGGCCCGTCCTTCACAAGCTTCTCAGCATCCAGCTTGCCCCAGTGCACCTTAGCACGGGCAAGGGCCCTACGGGCACCTTCAATGCAGACGGAGCGCTTGATGACTTCGAGCCTTGGACAGGCCCCCACCAGCCGCCGCACCAGCCCGAAATAGCTCCCAGGCAGAGCCTCTCCAGGCCACAGCCGAACTATGAGGCCCTTCATGGCCTGTTCGGCCGCCTTGTGGAGCTCGACCAGTTGCTTCAGCTGGTCGCTCAGGGGCACGGGGTGTCCGGCCTCAGCATACTGAGACCAGAACACCTTCTCTGTCGAGCTGCCCTCCTCGGCTCGATAGAATGCGGCGGCATCGGACACGCTACGGGGAAGATCTGCGAATGCTCCTGGAGAGCTCCGGATTCGGGTAAGTAACAAGTAACTCACGTTTATGTGTTTGCTTTGCATAAAGAATGCCTTACCCGCCGCTATCTTTTTCACCGCATCCAACTCCTGGAGGGTCTTCTGGGATTCGGCCTTGGCAGACTTGGCATTTTCAATAGCCATCGCGAGCTCGGACGCTCGCGTCTTTGAGTCAAGCTCCAAACTCTCATGTTTTTTCATGAGAGCCTGGAGCTCTTGCCGCACCTTGCCAACCTGGGCCTCATACTTCTCCCGCTCGGTGCGCTCCGTGGCCTCCCTCTTCTCGGCCTCGACCAGCGCTTGCTTAAGGGTCGCCACCTCAGACGTGGCCCCTACAATAGCCACGATAATCCTGTCATTTTTTGCAATTGCACTTTTCTTTTATATATTTAAACAAGGTATTTCTTACCTTCCTTGTCCTCGAGCTGCTTCTTGGCACGCCCGAGCTCTTGCTCGGACTGCTTGAGGTTCTGCTTTAGTGTGTCCACTTCCGCAGTCAGTACGGCAGACGCCAGCAGAGAAGCCTGCATACACATATTGACTCTTTTTTGTTAGACTCCTGCGAATTTAATTTCATCCTCTATTCGGCTTTTCTTCCCGAATGCCAAACAGAGCATCAGGGGCTACTGTCTATGCGGTAATATTATTTACACATTCTTTACTTACCTCAAAGCCTGTTAAAAGGCTAGCACAAGCTTCAGTCAGTCCGCTCTTGGCGGACTGAACCTTCTGGACCACCGCACTCACAATGGTGCGGTGCTCCTCGTCGATGGAGGCGCCTTTGAGCACCTCCAACAGATTGTCTGGCGCCTCTGGTTGGACAGGGGTCACCGGCACGGTGGGCTTGCTCCTCTTGGAAGGAGGTCGCCCGCCGGACTCTGGAACCTTTGAAGGTTCCGGAGCGGTGTCCGGCCTAGAGCCGGACTTGGAGCCCTGGGGGGTTTTATCCCCTTTACTCCTGGAGTCCGGGAGGTTGCCTTGCGGCACCTGTAGGACCACCTCCTCCTGGCTTGGAACCTGTTGGGACAACACTTCGGCATCGTCCGTAGGGCGGGGGCAGGAAGCCGTCGGAAGCGAATTCACATCCGACGAGTCCAGTGAACCACTCGAGGACGCGTAGAGCCGGTCTTTGGGTGGGCTGCATAAACATATTCGACATAAGGGAAAGCTGTGCAATAAAGGAATACTATGAATTACTCCGGTATCCGGATACTTACGATTTCGCCAAGGGCTTGGCCCTGAGCGGCCACTCCTCTCCGCCGTCGTCGGCGTTGGTGGAGTAGTCCAGATGAAGGGTTTTCCCCTTCTTGGACCCTTCGGCCTCCCCAGTGAGGGCGGCCTTCCTTTTCTTTCCTCCCCCCGCTGGAGGGGGAGAGGTCTCTTCTTCCTCCTCCTCGTCTTCACGGGAGGAATGCGCCTTGGAGCCGTCAGATGATGAACCCGACACCTCCTGGCGCCGGGCACTTTTTCGAGTCCCCGTGGCCTTCTTCGTGGCCTTCTTCTCCGGCACCACATGGGGTGCCGGAACTAGCAGCTTCGCCAAGCAGGCATCGGCTAGGTCTTCGGGCAATGGAGCCGGATAGTCGATCTGTCCGGACTTCGCCCGCCAAACCTGTCAAAGGTAAGGGAGCTTAGACCCCGCATAGAGTTAAACTATGAAAAACTAATACCCTATAAAAGGTACAAACAACTTACCGCGCTAGCGTGACATTGCATGCTGAATCCGCGATCCTTGGTAGCGGATGTGGGAGCCTCGGCGCCCTTGAAAAGCACCTTCCAGGCATCTTCGTACGTCGTATCGAAGAGCCTGCTCAGAGTTTGGTGCTGCGCCAGGTTGAACTCCCACAGATTGAAGGCCCGTTGTTAACACGGGAGGATCCGGCGGATGAGCATAACCTGGACTACGTTGACAAGCTTGAGCTGCTTGTCCACCAGGGTTTGAATGCATGTTTGCAGTCCAGTCACCTCTCCTTTGCTGCCCCATGATAGGCCCGTCTCTTTCCAGGACGTGAGCCGCGTTGGGGGTCCGAACCGGAACTCGGGGGCTACGACCCACTCAGGGTCGTGCGGCTCGGTGATGTAAAACCACCCCGATTGCCACCCCTTCAGGGTCTCCACAAAGGAGCCCTCGAGCCATAAGCCGTTGGGCATCTTGCCCACCATGGCGCCTCCGCACTCCGCCTGGTTGCCGCGCACCACCTTCGGCTTGACATTGAAAGTCTTGAGCCATAGGCCGAAATGGGGGCGGATGCAGAGGAAAGCCTCGCACACGACGATAAACGCCGAGATGTTGAGGATGAAGTTCGGGGCCAGATCATGGAAATCCAGGCCGTAGTAGAACATGAGTCCCCGGACGAATGGGTGGATAGGAAAGCCCAGTCCGCGGAGGAAGTGGGGAAGGAACACTACCCTCTCATGGGGCCTTGGGGTGGGGAGGAGCTGCCCCTCTTCGGGAAGCCGGTACGCGATGTCGTTAGACAAGTATCCGGCCTTCCTCAGTTTTTTGATGTGTCCCTCCGTGATGGAGGAGACCATCCACTTGCCTCCCGCTCCGGACATGGCTGGAGAAGGTTGAGGTGGGGAGTGCGGACTTGGGCGCTGCAGCTCGAGTGCGCGAAAATGGATAGGTAAAGGAGGAAGAAGGCGTAGGTGAAAAGGTGGATCCTTATCCCCTTATATGGGTGGACGCAACTACGTGTCCCCACCAGCCTGGTAAAACTCGCTTATCTCCAAGCGCCGTAATCAATGGCGCGGTTGGGTTACCCACGCCCGTATTGATGAGAATCCCGGAATAAGGGGACACGATCTCTGCTTTAACAAGACATGCCAAGGAAACCGCCTCGCGTGACACGCTGAGGTGGGATAATAAAACGATTCGAATAAAGGCCTGGCCGTGGTGCGTCACACTATGGAATACGTCAGCAGATTAGATTTGTGTAAATATTATTCTCTCTATGGCAATATGTGGAAACTTATTTTGCAGAGCCGGACACTATCTTTGTGTTCAAAAATCTTCTATGAAGTACTTGGAGGAGGAACTCGCCTTGCAATGCCGAAGATATTCTGCGCGCTGGACTCGTCGTCATTGAAGCCTGGTTCAGGGGCTACTGAGGGAGTCCTGGATTAGGGGGTGTCCTGATGGCCGGACTATACCTTCAGCCAGACTCCTGGACTATGAAGATACAAGATTGAAGACTTCGTCCCGTGTCCGGAAGGGACTTTCCTTGGCGTGGAAGGCAAGCTTGGCGATACGGATATATAGATCTCCTACCATTGTAACCGACTTTGTGTAACCCTAACCCTCTCCGGTGTCTATATAAACCGGAGGGTTTTATTCCGTAGGACAACATTCAGAACAACAATCATACCATAGGCTAGCTTCTAGGGTTTAGCCTCTCCGATCTCGTGGTAGATCTACTCTTGTACTACCCATATCATCAATATTAATCAAGCAGGACGTAGGGTTTTACCTCCATCAAGAGGGCCTGAACCTAGGTAAAACTTCATGTCCCTTGCCTCCTGTTACCATCCGGCCTAGACGCACAGTTCAGGACCCCCTACCCAAGATCCGCCGGTTTTGACACCGACAGGGGCGAATCATTTTTTTACCCGGACGCACTTCCTTGCGTGCGAAGGCGTAGCTGCTGGGTCCCAGCAGTCAGGGGGGTGAATCATTTTTTTCCCGGACCCACTTCCTTGCGTGCGAAGGTGTAGCTGGTGGGTCCCAGCAGTCGGGGGATGAATCGTTTTTTTTTCGGACGCACTTCCTTGCGTGCGAAGATGTAGCTGGTGGGTCCCAACAGTCAGGGGGGCGAATCATTTTTTCCCGGATGCACTTCCTTGTGTGCGAACATGTAGCTCGTGGGTCCCAGCAGTCAGGAGGTGAATCATTTTTTCGTGAAATACGGTGGCCCATCCGGTGGGTCCCCACTGTCAGGTGGAGGAATAATTATTTTGCATGTAATAATGAGGCACTTCCTTGCGGCTGTCGTGGACCCAGCTGTCAGCCTCTCCACGTACAGTCCAGGTCCAATGGAAGACTTCCTTGACCACGTTGATCACGCCGCGCGGAGAGCACCAGGGCAGTGGACGACGGCGAGGCCTAGGAAGGGGACGACGCGGAGCCGGGGAAGACGCGATAGTGGATGCACACGGGGAGAGGAGTACGCGGGTTCACTGGTTCGACTGTGCTGCCATCACCGCAGAATAACAGGGGGTGTGGGTGAGTGGAGGGATGGCCTGGCCAGTGGTGGGAGTAGTAGGGGCGGTGAGGCCTCCGCAGCAGCACAACCGGCCATGGGAGGCAGTAGCAGGCGGCACGACCGGCGCTGCTTTGCATGGCTGGAGCAAGAAGACCAGAGGTTGAAGAAGCACGACGACCATTGGATGGACATCGTACAGTCACTGCAGCTAGACTCGTTTATATGGACTAAGTTGACAAAGCCCTTGGTACGTCAACTTAGTAGGCCCACAGGTCAGCTTCCGAAATGGTGTGCCCCAGATGTCAGGGGGAGGAATCATTTTTTGGGCGGGTGAAGCTAGAATATCCGAGATTGAAGAAGAAGCACGGCATCCGTTGGATGGACATCCAACGGCCACTGCTGCTAGAACCATGTGTTGACTATAAGTTGACAAAGCCTTGCATACGCGTCAACTCTATTTTTTAGGGGACGCATCAACTTAGTAAGGCCAGAAGTGTGTGGCAGAGAACTTATAGCCCATTTGAGATTTGTAATAATGTGTAACCCATTTTTGAATTCTAATGGAATTTACTACATCCCATTTACAGTGTGTTAAAAGTACAACCCATTTCAACCAACCATTCAAAACAGAATTCAATAAAATTTCCCACATTTTGATGGGATCCGAAATATTTTTATCCCAAAATTTCTAGTCAGATTAAATACAATTTCAATATAAATTTATATTACGTAAAAATCCAAGGAAACATTGCGCTCGCAACAATTAATGAAATTAAAATTTTCACTATCCAAAAATAATATTTTATAAAGTAATCACGTGTCTGGTGCATTTTTTTATAGTTACTGCCCAGTTTTTATAATTACATCCCATTTATTATTTCTTAAAGCCCATTTTCTTGTTAAGCCTAATGCATCCCTCCTAGGAAAGATTTGCAGCCCAGCGGGGCAGAGAATAACAACTTGACCTTGCCTGGGTATTCCTAAAAAAAGTATAACTGGGCTAGCCATTTTCAACTTGAAAAAAATTAATATCTGAGCTGGATATCTGGCCTGGGCTAGACGGGCCACAGCCCGCCTAGTTAATACCTGCAGCGATATTTTCGTTGTTGTTCAGAGGAGAAAAATTAATATATGGGCTAAACATCGAAAAACTCTGCAGTGCTCACACCTCAAAAACACAAATACTGCTCGAGCTGCTTGGTCCCAGTTTTCGGCCGCTTCTTGTGCAATTCTCTCGTTTATTGACTACATAGGTTGACAATGGTGTGGGACCGTGATGTCAGGAAACCAGGAGGAAGCAAAATAAATTATAGTTATATATATATATAGGATCGCGCTATTCGTCACCCTGGGTGAGGAATAGTTATTCTTCACCCCCCTCTATTTTACCATCAATGCACCATAAATTTGCGTTCCGTAAGTTTTGTCTTATTTCCGACGCAAAAAGAGAGCGTAAGAAAAAATATAATCGCCGTAAAAAATATTTTATGTTATGTAAAATTACAAACGTAAAAACATAGTCTAAAATACACATAAACTGTAAATTTTCTTGTCTTATGACCTATATTTTTATTTTTATGTCAAATTTTACGTAGTGAATCAATAGGAATATAACTATTTGAATTTGAAACGTAATTTAATTATGAAATGATCGTAAGATTACCTCGGGTGAAGAATAACTTATTCTGCACCCTGGATGATGAATAGTAACACTATATATATATATATATATATATATATATATATATAATAAGGAGGCACTTGCGTATGTGAGGCTATGGACCTGGTGGGTCCCCATTGTCATCCTCTCCAAGTAAAGTCATCTCCTCGCCCGCGCGCGCTTTCCGCCCGAAACAGTCAGCGCCGCCCGCCCCACTTCCCTGTGCAGGCGATTGCTTCGCCTTCAAACGACACAAGTGTCGTCCGTCCGTCCATTTGCCCCCCACATTAATGATACGCGGTTGCCGAGGCGGCTACTCCGGCGCCACACGTCCGTCCCTCCGCCCGCCCACCATTGCTATATAAACTGCTGCGCTGGCCATAGCTGTAGTCATCCGCATCCGTTCCCTTTTTCCTGTCCACACCACTACTGCCCACCATGGCTTCCTCGCGCTCCAGCGCTCTTCGGGACGGGCAGACGACAGACCACAAGGAGATGGCAGCCATTGCTGCCGACCGGCTGGCTGGCAGGCAGCCGGAGGACGATGACGTCCCAATGGAGAACATGGTAGTCGATGATCCGGCGCCAACCCCCTCCTCCGCGCCATCCTTGCCGGTGCATTGCACCATGACCATTGGCGAGGCCCGTGCCCAATATATGGACAGGGTGAGGCAGATGCGTGAGGAGCAGTTCCGGGAGGCGCAGACCGACGCCGCCTACAACCACAATCTCCTCCAGGAGCACCTGCAGGCGGAGGAGCAGATCGCCGCGGAGCGGGCGGAGCAGGAGGTGCTGCTCGACTCGTACCGCTCCGCCCACAAGGGCCACCTCGAGCGCTGGCGGTACCGCATGCAGATGGCGGAGGCTGTGGCCGCCTACAAAGAGGCTAGCAAAGAGGGCGATGAAGCGGGCGAGGCGCTGTTTGGCGAGACCGAGGACGAGGCAGAGGACAATGCCGGCTCCGACAAGTCCCCGCTCCGCTGGCGTCGATGAGGCCCTGCTCCACCAAGGCCCCGTGGCGCCAACAACGAGGCAGGGTACACCGCCGGCTCCGACGAGTCCCCGCTCCGGTGGCGTCGACGAGGCCCTGCTCCACCGAGGCTCCGCGGCGCCAACAATGAGGTAGAGGACATCGCCGGCTCCGCCGAGGCCCCGCCCCGCCAACAACGAGGCAGAGGACATCGCCGGCTCAGCCGAGGCCCCACCCTACCGGCAACATGGGGGAGGATTTCCACCACTCTGCTGAGGCGCCGCCCGCCGGCAACAAGACGGAGGACATCGTCGGCTCCGCCGAGGCCCCGCCCCGCTGCCAACTAGGCCGCGCCACACAGAAAACGAGGAAGAGTAGAACATGGCAGGTCGCCTCCGCTCGGGTCCAAGTAAGGCCACCGCTGCTACCCTCCGGTTGAAGCCAAGCTAGGCGGGTTGACCATTGACGACCGGTTAGCTTCTTGGCAGCGACGTGGAGTCGGAGAGCTGCGCTGGAGAAGAACGATGCTTCTACTTAACTGCTGGTGCAGTTGGCTGACTAACACGTGGGCCCAATAGGCCACATGTCAGTTACACAACTGCACCTGCAGTTAAGTCACTGAAGCTTCTGTTCGGCTCAGCGGGACACAGGTGGGTAGCTTCGGTTAATTAATTATACCTCCAGCGCACCCCTTTTTAGTTAAAGAATGTATGAAATGTAATGAAATCCGGCATGCTTATATGAAATCCGACCATGTATGAATGAATTTATTTCGATTAGTTCGAATTCCTGTATCACTGGCATTGGATGAACATGCAAAACAATACATACTGGCATTATTCCCAGGGTGATCACCTCGTTTGCAGCAGTTTCACATCTACTCCCTTCGGTCCTTTCTAGTCTGCATACAAGTTTTGTATGCAGTCAAAGTGTCAGGACCGGTTTTCCAATAAAACATTTATTGAAAAGCTTACCCTTTTATTGACCAGCATAGAAGAATCCTTGTTACTGGCAGACAAATCCTTGATACAGAAATCCAGCAGTACTAAATATTATACAAGGTTGAGCTGAGGCTGCTCAACAATTTATTACAAGCACGCCGATATTATACATAAAGGCGGATATGTCACAAGGGTATGGTGGCATAACTACTGACTCGTAATAAAAGTGGTGGTGGATATGTCATAGTGAAGTGGGTGACATGACAGCTCATCAAGCGTCGGAGTGGGGCTTGATGATTTTATTTGGGTAGCGGAAGTGTATATAATACAAGTGATCAACTCCAGGATCGCATGGGACTGACTGGGACTCCTCTAGGCGTCTGACTCGCTATCGAACTCTTCATCCATAAGATCGCCTTCGTCAACATCTGGCCAAATCAACAAGCCAGGTGACTACTTTGAATGTACTCGCAAGACAGTTTGGACATAAGATATAACAAATGTAAACATGATGCACATGAGCAGATTAGAAATGCGCACTCCGATAGATAATTGCACTGCATGTAAAATAAAAAGGAAGTCAGGCGGTAGTCCTCCCGAAATCCCAATAAAATAACTATAGACCGATCGGGTGTCTGAAGTGACGCCTCGAAAGGTAAAATTGAATTAATGTGCCGCAGTCGGGCGTCAGGGCGACACCACATAAAGGGCTTATATTGAAAAGTAAATGACAGAACGTGCCACAGTCGGACGTCTAAGCAACATCTCGAAAAGGGCTTATAATGAAAGTAAATAACAAGGATGCCACAGTCGGATGTCTGAGCGACATCACATAAAGGGCTTATATTGGAGGTAAATGACAAGAGTGCCACAGTCGGACATGTGAGCGACATCACATAAAGGGCTTATATCGAAAGTAAATGACAAGAGTGCCATAGTCGGACGTCTGAGCGACATCACATAAAGGGCTTATATTTCATCATTCGTATTCAAATAGTTCATGAATTTAAAATCATCCCAAGGAAATACTCAGCACATAATAATAAACTGGTTAGTCCATTCACAGGAATAACATTCAGCCGGGTTTACCACTCTCTCAGTTTCATGCTTATTCTCCGAAGACTGTCACTGGGGTTGACACTGAGGTCGACACTGAGACTGGCACTGACACTGAGATGATGTCCAAGTCCTTGATCATGGACATGGATACTCGAATGGTTTTGACTCTGCAGAGTTTGTACTCTTTTACCACAGCCAACGGATTTCAGTAGTCACAAAGGACTAGTTCCGTTTACGGTATTTTAGAAGAAACACATCTAACCAGTACACACCCATTGCACATTCCGTTGCCAGGAATCACCCTGGGCAGCGTTCAAGAAAAACTTTAAGACGGGGAGGCCACAACCTCGAATAGCATGGGATCAAATTTATATCGCGCGCTCTAAGGGGTGCCCCCTCTCGGTCCCAACCGGAAACACCCATGCCCCCTGACCGGATGACGGGCTTTAATCCAGGGCCATGGAACCCTCATCGCGGTCCCACTGTTTGGTGTGTACAAGGAAAGAAGTTTGCAACTTACTAAACCGCACTCTTTGCAGAAAACATGTGGCAGCACGAAGGGGGAACGAACGGGATCAAGACTTGATCCACGTTAAAACTGGAGTTAACGGTTGACATAGAACTGGCATGATTCAACAATACCAGCTTGCAACCTATCATGTCACCACATGATCAGGTTACATCATCATCATAAGAACACATCATTATCGAGGTTCACCCGCAGCTTTGTTTGCATGAAATATAACCTTCACCGATGTTCATATAAAAATGCCATGCAAAACCACTCAAGCAAACATGAAAAGCACTTATCATATCAAAGGTTCAAACATGCTTGCCTGGTTTAGAGTAGTCGGAGTCTAGCTTGGCGAAGTTCGTGGTTCCATCACCTCCTCCGGTATCTACGGTATAAAGAAATTGCATACTAACGTAAATACCGAGTGTGTATAAAAATTGTTCCAAATATTTTTCAAATAAATATGATAAAAACTAGACAGAAAAATAAAGATGACAGAAAAAGAATCAATTCAAAATCATCTTTTGTTAAAAAGTTATAAGGGTTTTGGTCGAGGGACTCATCTATAATGAAACGGAAAGTTACCAGGGTTTAGTTTACAAAAATAGAAAACGTTTCGCTAAGAAATATGCCACCCAACAGGGAAAGCGTACTTTGCCCGAAGGCGTTTTAAGAAAACGTTTCAATTAGAATAAGAGAGGCTGACGAGGGGGTCCCACTCATCAGGTTTGAATTTTGAAACAGAGCACACCGGCGCCCAAAGGCCGCGGTGGTCGCCGGCGTTGATCCACGGCGAGGTAGGGGGAAAGGAGGGTACCTACGAGTTCAAGGGGCTCTTCCGCACCTGTGGGTGGTGGAGTTGGTCATCGGTGAGCACCACGTCGACGGCGGCCTCCACTCCGGCTGACGGTGGTTCAGGCGGTGGTGGATCTCGCCGGGGAGGGCTGCAGATGTCAAATTGAGCCTAGGGTCAGATGAGTGGGTGCACTTGGAGGATTCTGGCAAGGTTTGGGAGGTGGGGTGGTCTCACCAGAGGGAATCGTGCCGGAGCCCGAAGCGGATCGGGGCGGCCGGAGTCGGGAAAGAAGGCCTCCTCGAGGTCCTCCTAGTGGGTGGGCGTTGTACTGGCGAGGTGGAGGGGTGGTGCTGAGTCGAAGGCGAGCTCGGGGTTGCTATTTATAGCCGGCCCGAGGCGGTTGCCGAGAATGGGATAACTCCGGCGATGATTACGGCGAGGCAGTGGTCGAACGGGGGTTTTAGGTGATTGGGCATCATCGTGTTGGTCTACTGTTTCCGTTCAGGGGCTAAACTTGGCTTGGCTTGGGTGATACTCCAAGCCCTCAACTGAATGGCCCCGCAGGCACGTCGGCGGCAGGGAGCGCGCCCTGTGCTTTCCAGACCACGACGACGGCTCTGCAGAACGCAGAGGGAAGAGGATGGCCACGCGGAGGCCTCTGGTGGTGTGGGCAGTGCCGGACGGCGCCGTTCTGCAGGGCTGGGCCCTGTTGGCCACCACGGGTGGCTCTGCCACCGCGGAAGACGCCGGCGTTGGTGGGACACGTCGCCACTGACGCTTGCGCCCGTCCAAACGACCGTGCGGCACTCTGGATAAGGAGGAGAGGTAGTGAGCAAGATGCCAACACGGGCACTGGCGAGATTGACGCCGCGCTCTGAAGAAAACGACGCTATCGACTGAAACCCAACACTGAAACTCTGAAACTTGACAGAAACAGTGCCGACCACCTGTTCGACGAAATGATTTTGGCATGTGGAATTTTTTTTCGGGAGTTGATCTTTGGTGAGGTGGCCTCTTGACGCATCTAGGGGCTGCCTGATTTATCTCAGATTTTTAGGAGAAGAAAAAGAATGAATTTCACCGAAAATGGCAAATATGGTCCAAACTTGCAGTAAGCAAATTTTGAGAAATTTGAACTATGGACCAGTGGATCTTGATGGATCTTGGTTGAGGGTACTAAGGACTAGTCAGAGAAGTTTATTTGGGATCAAGATTCAAGGGAAAATTGGTAGTTCCTTTGTAAACCACCCTAGCCCAAATAAATGACAGAAAATTATTTTGAGGTTAAAATAATTAGAAATAAATTTAGATGAAGTTGGAACTTGCTGGGTTTGGATGCTTGGCTTGTCCCAAAGTGGGGAGGTGGATTTGGAAGAAAAATCTCAACATGAGTCATGGCAAAAGAGAAACTTTTGAATGGGAAAAGAATAAATCCATAATTCATAGGGTTTCTTTTTAATAAAAAGACAGTGAAAAACTTTCCAAAGTTATTTGTGTTGAGTCAACACCAAATGAAAATCCCTCAAGACCAAAAATCAAGGTTGAGAAGCACACATAAAATATTTGTCATAAATTTTTTGAGAAGGAGAGTTTTTAAGAAAAATTTAAATAACCTTCTCCCAACTTAGAGAACAAAATATTTGATAAAACCAAATCAATTTTTTTGGTGTGTTACAACACCTACCCCCTTAGGAGAAATCTCTTCCCCGAGATTTCAGCTGGTCCTCAAATAGGTGTGGGTACTCTGCCTGAAGAAAGTCCTCTCTTTCCCATGTTGCTTCATCCTCGGTGTGATTGCTCCACTGAACCTTGAAAAACTTAATTGTCTTCTGACGTGTCCTCCTTTCAAACTCCTCTAATATTTTTATTGGACGTTCCCTGTAGGTGAGGTCTGGTTGCACGTCAGTGTTCTCATGTGATACATGCTTCTCTGGGTTGCTTACGCGTTTCCTCAACTGTGAGACACGGAACACGTCGTGGACGTCTGACAGCTCTTTGGGGAGGTCGAGCTGGTAGGCTATTGTGCCTCTTCGTGCAACCACACAGAAGGGACCAATAAATCTTGGTGCTAGCTTTCCTTTAACTTTGAACTGTTGCTGGCCCCTCATAGGAGATACTTGTAGATACACATATTCACCGGGTTCAAAGCTGACTTCACGATGTTTTCGATCGTAATAACTCTTTTGTCGGCTCTGAGCTGTCTTGAGTCGGTCCCTGATTAGTCTAACTTTCTCCTCAGCTTCCTTGAGCATGTCTGGGCTGAAGATACGACTGTCTCCTGTTTCTGACCAATTTAATGGAGTACGACATCTCCGCCCATACAAGGCTTCAAAAGGTGCCATTTGTAGACTGGTTTGGTAACTGTTGTTGTATGCGAACTCGGCATATGGCAAGCTTTCTTCCCAACTGGTTCCATAGGTGAGAACACATGCTCTCAGCATGTCCTCTAAAATTTGGTTCACGCGTTCAGTTTGTCCATCAGTCTGGGGGTGGTATGCTGTACTGAATGCTAGCTGAGTTCCCAGAGCCTGTTGTAAATGATCCCAAAATTTAGAGACGAATTGAGTGCCCCTGTCGGATATTATAGTCTTTGGGATTCCATGCAGACAAACTATACGGGAGAGATAAAGTTTGGCAAGCTTCTGAGTGGTGTAGGTTGTCTTTACGGGAATGAAATGTGCCACCTTGGTTAATCTATCTGTGATGACCCATATGGCATCATTTCCGTGTTCTGACCGAGGTAGTCCGACAATGAAATCCATTCCAATTTCGTCCCATTTCCACTCAGGTATCCTGTTTGGCTGTAATAGTCCAACTGGTTTTTGGTGTTCGGCTTTAATGCGCTGGCAAGAATCACAACACGCAATGAAGGTGGCTATATCCCTCTTCATACCGTGCCACCAAAACTTTTCCTGAATGTCCTTATACATTTTGGTTCCTCCAGGGTGGATTGAATATGGAGCGGTGTGGCCTTCAGCTAGAATTTGCTGCTTGAGGTCCTCTATATTTGGCACGCAAAGTCTGTCTCCGTACCATAATATTCCCTCATCGTCTACGACGAATTCTGAGGCTTTGCCCATACTCACTTTTCTTTTTATGCTTTCGATGCTGGGATGTCCATGTTGAGCCTTCTTAATCTGTTCCACAAGGGTGGGTTGTATTTCCAAGTTTGACACATTGCCTTCAGTGATCATCACCAAATTGAGTTTGGTGAACTCCTGCTGAAATTCAGGTCTCAACTTCTGTAGATTGTCGTTGCCCGAGCTGGGGTTCCGACTAAGAGCATCTGCCACTACATTCGCCTTTCCTGGGTGGTAGTGAATGAGAACATCATAATCTTTCACTAATTCCAACCAGCGTCGTTGCCGTAAGTTGAGTTCGGGTTGTGTGAAAATATACTTGAGGCTTTTATGGTCCATATATATTTCACAACGATTTCCAAGCAAAAAGTGCCTCCACTCTTTGAGTGCATGAATGACTGCTGCCAATTCCAAATCATGAGTAGGATAATTTTCTTCATGCTTTCGTAGTTGCCTGGAAGCGTATGCGACTACCTTGCCTTCCTGCATTAGCATGCATCCGAGGCCTTTCCGGGATGCGTCACAATATACTTCAAAACTTTTGTGTATGTCTGATACAACCAATACCGGTGTTGTTGTTAATTTCCTTTTGAGTTCTTGGAAACTTTTCTCGCAAGCTTCAGTCCATACAAATTTCTTATCCTTCTTGAGTAACTGTGTCATTGGTTTTGCTATGGTGGAGAACCCCTCGATAAACCTTCTGTAATATTCAGCCATTCCCAGAAAACTTCGTACATCTGTTATGTTGGCTGGTGGTTTCTAGCCAAGTACGACCTTGACTTTTTCTGGGTCCACGGCAACACCTTCTTAGGTTAATACGTGGCCTAGAAAACCAACCTGTCTTAACCAAAATTCACATTTGCTGAATTTGGCGTATAATTGATGTTTCCTCAATTCTCCCAGTACAATTCTGAGATGTTCTGCATGTTCTTCTGGTGTCTTAGAGTATACCAGAATATCATCAATGAACACCACAACAAATTTGTCCATAAATTTCATAAACACTTTGTTCATGAGGTGGACAAAATATGCGGGGGCGTTTGTTAGTCCAAACGGCATTACTGTAAATTCATATAATCCGTATCTGGAGGTGAATGCTGTCTTAGGGATATCTTCTGTCCGTACTTTTAATTGATGATACCCCGACCTTAAGTCAATTTTGAGAAAACCTTGGCTTGAGCGAGCTGGTCAAATAAATCATTTATCCATGGCATCGGATATTTGTTTTTGATGGTGACCATGTTGAGTTTTCGATAGTCTATACATAATCTTAGTGTCCCATCCTTTTTCTTGGCAAATAATACTGGTGATCCCCAAGGTGAGGAGCTGGCTCGTATAAATCCTTTGTCTAGTAATTCCTGTATTTGCTTCTTTAATTCCACCAACTCGGAGGGTGCCATTCTATAGGGTTTCTTGTAAATGGGGTTGGTTCCAGGTGCTAGTTCAATGATGAACTCTATTTCCCGGTCTGGTGGCATGCCCGGTAGTTCTTCGGGAAATACGTCAGGGAACTCACACACCACTGGAACTTTTCTTAACTCTGAAATGTCCACCTTGTTCAACTTTGGTTGTCGTGACATTGGTCTTTCTTGAGCTGAAACTTTTATCATCCTTCCGTGATGATGAGTAAGAATTACAGTCCGATTGAAATAGTCGATAAATCCCTTGTTGGTGGTTAACCAATCCATTCCTAGTATAACATCCAGTCCCTTATTTTCCAATACAATGAGGTTTGCCTAAAACTTTAGTCCCTCAATCTCAATAACCACACCTTGGCAGTAACTCTGAGTGATTTGCTTAATCCGGGGGGACTTGATGATCATGGATTTTTCCAAGGGAAACATTGAAAAATCATGTTGCAAAGCAAATTTCTTTGAAATGAACGAGTGAGAAGCTCCAGAATCAAACAAAACCATGGCAGGTATTGTGTTGACAGGGAACGTACCGAGTACGATATCCGGGGCATTATGTGCTTCCTCCTTGGTCACATGGTTCAAGTGACCCTTCTTGTGATTGTTATTGGGGTTGAAGTTGTTATGCTTGGGTGCTGAATTGTTTCCATTGTTATTCGGCTTGGGGGGCGAGTTTCTTGGTTTTGGGCACTGTTTGGCATAGTGTCCTTCCTCTCCACAAGCGTAGCAAGTAACACCTAGGCGATACATAAAATCCTTGTCCCTTGCATGAAATTTTTTGTTAGGGCGTGGAACATTGGTTGTGGGTTTGTTCGCTCCAATCTTCTGGAAATCAGTCTTGTTCCGGTTGCTGCGAGCGTGAGTAGTCTTGTCCCTTTTGCGCTTGCAAAAATCCTCCAAGCTGCGGCGCTCATTTTCCAATGTAATAGCTTTGTCCACAAGTGTCTTGAAATCCGGAAAGGTGTGTACGACCAGTTGGCATTTGAGTGCTGGTGCCAGACCGTCCAGAAATTTTTCCATCTTTTTATTTTTAGTCATATGCTCTTCGTTGGCATAGCGAGATAATTGAGTAAACTGACTATTGTACTCAGTTACTGTCATGCTCCTCTGCTTGAGGTCATCAAACTCCCTTTTCTTGATCTTCATAATGCTTCTTGGAATGTGCGCCCCATGAAAACCTTCTTTAAATTCTTCCCATGTGATGTTATTCTCATTGGGATGCATGTGTAGGAAATTTTCCCACCATGATGCAGCTGTTCCAGTGAGGTAGTGAGGTGCATAAAGTACCTTCTCACGGTCCGAGCATTGTGCAATAGTTAACTTCCTTTCAATGTCTCGAAGCCAATCATCGACTTCAAGAGGTCTATCCATGTGAGAGAACGTTGGGGGACGTGTCTTCTATAGTTCAGACAATTTGGAGTGCTGTTGATATGGTTCATGATGATTGCCCATATTGATAACATGGTTCATCATTTCTTGATGCTGCTGCTGGCTTTTCTCATAAAGGCGGCATACTTGAGAAAATGCAGCTTCACTGCCTTGCTGACTTGACTGCCCCTGTGTGAAATTGTTTGTCTGGGTACCTTAATTTTCTTCCGGCGGACTTGGCATGGAACGAGTCCAGGGACGAGGCATTTTCCGCTCTGGGGTATTTTGCAGAACTTATGAGAAAAACTAAGTGGCAAAAATAAATAATTTTGCAAGAGCAGAATTAAAAAGAAACTCCAAGATTTTTCAAGAAAATACTCGATTGTGCATGGAGAAGGACCGCTCAGTACATATCTTACATGCAAGCCGTAATTATACAATACATCAGTCAGGATGTGAGTACACATTCCTGACATGTTATTTAGGCTAGTGCACTTCTCCAAGTTCCTACATGATGCGCACACAAACTACTTCTCACCAAACCTATGTACATAAAAACATATAATACAAGCTGGTACATTGCACGGCTGCTAGGCGCACTCAGTTGGAGATGGTGAGAACTTCCTTTGGCCTGCCGAGGGTAAGACCCAGTGATGCTGGAGACTCAACCTCCTCCTCACTAATAGGCTCCAGACGCGAAGGACTGAGCTGAGGAGCTAGTGCGGGCGCGACAGGTGGTGCAGCTCTGACTGGAGTAGGAGCAATGACTTGGTCAAACTCCTCAGTGGTAGGCAGGCGGCGAGCGGTGGCTAAGGTGGCAGGTGCATAGGATGCTGAGGACGATATGTATGACAGTGGCGGTGCTGTACGGAGGAGCTCCCTCTTGTTGGCGGAACAGCCCTCCACAAAGTCGTCCACGAGGTTATCAAAAGCTGCCTCAAGAGCTTTGAGATACTCAACCAACAGCTCAATAGCCTCATCTCTCTCTCCTCTAGGGAAAGCGAATGCATAGTGACAAGTGTATGGCACGTGGCATGGGAGGTAGCGGTAGCGACGAGTCTTCATCGAAGGGAGCGCATCCCGGAGATGAGTTATCGCCTCACGGGCAGCCATCTGCATGGCATGCCTCTCTGTAGGCATGGCCCTTCCTACAAATCGGAAGCGGCGTGACTCAAAACGTCCTCCCTTGAATTGCACCAAGGCCTGGTGCATAGATACACTGTCGCTGAGCTTGTGCTGGTAGAGTGTGAACTCCGGACGAGCCGATGGCCCGATCGCGACCTTGGTGATGGCGACGAGGAGCCTGATGAATACCTCAGGTACATTGGCGAACACCTGAGACTCACAGTCGCTGCCTGCCATCTACAAAAGTAGACAAAAATTCTGAATAGTCAAGTCATAAATTTATGATGACTAACAGAAAATTGCTACATTTGCAAAACGCTAAAAATAGCACTTACTACGCTAATAGCCGATTAGCGATCGCACCTAGTGGCTTCCTACAGTCAGCCTGGCTCTGATGCCAAGGTTGTCAAGACCGGTTTTCCAATAAAACATTTATTGAAAAGCCGACCCTTTTATTGACCAGCATAGAAGAATCCTTCTTACTGGCAGACAAATCCTTGATACAGAAATCCAGCAGTACTAAATATTATACAAGGTTGAGCTGAGGCTGCTCAACAATTTATTACAAGCACGCCGATATTATACATAAAGGCGGATATGTCACAAGGGTATGGTGGCATAACTACCGACTTGTAATAAAAGTGGTGGTGGATATGTCATAGTGAAGTGGGAGACATGACAACTCATCAAGCGTCGGAGTGGGGCTCGATGATTTTATTTGGGTAGCGGAAGCATATATAATACAAGTGATCAACTCCAGGATCACACGGGACTGACTGGGACTCCTCTAGGCGTCTGACTCGCTATCGAACTCTTCATCCATAAGATCGCCTTCATCAACATCTGGCCAAATCAACAAGCCAGGTGTGTACTTTGAATGTACTCGCGAGACAGTTTGGACATAAGATGTAACAAATGTAAACATGATGCACATGAGCAGATTAGAAATGCGCACTCCGATAGATAATTGCACTGCATGTAAAATAAAAAGGAAGTCAGGCGGTACTCCTCCCGAAATCCCAATAAAATAACTATAGACCAATCGGGTGTCCGAAGCGACGCCTCGAAAGGTAAAATTGAATTAATGTGCCACAGTCGGGCGTCAGGGCGACACCACATAAAGGGCTTATATTGAAAAGTAAATGACAGAACGTGCCACAGTCGGACATCTAACCGACATCTCGAAAAGGGCTTATAATGAAAGTAAATAACAAGGATGCCACAGTCGGACGTCTGAGCGACATCACATAAAGGGCTTATATCGAAGGTAAATGACAAGAGTGCCTTAGTCGGACGTGTGAGCGACATCACATAAAGGGCTTATATCGAAAGTAAATGACAAGAGTGCTACAGTCGGACGTCTGAGCGACATCACATAAAGGGCTTATATTTCATCATTCGTATTCAAATAGTTCATGAATTTAAATCATCCCAAGGAAATACTCAGCACATAATAATAAACTGGTTAGTCCATTCACAGGAATAACATTCAGCCGGGTTTACCACACTCTCAGTTTCATGCTTATTCTTCGGAGACTGTCACTGGGGTTGACACTGAGGTCGACACTGAGACTGACACTGACACTGAGATGATGTCCAAGTCCTTGATCGTGGACATGGATACTTGAATGGTTTTGACTCTGCAGAGTTTGTACTCTTTAACCACAGCAAACGGATTTCAGTAGTCACAAAGGACTAGTTCCGTTTACGGTATTTTAGAAGAAACACATCTAACCAGTACACACCCATTCCACATTCTGTTGCCAGGAATCACCCTGGGCAACGTTCAAGAAAAACTTTAAGACGGGGAGGCCACAACCTCGAATAGCATGGGATCAAATTTATATCGCGCGCTCTAAGGGGTGCCCCCCTCTCGGTCCCAACCGGAAACACCCATGCCCCCTGACCGGATGACGGGCTTTAATCCAGGGCCATGGAACCCTCATCGCGGTCCCTCTGTTTGGTGTGTACAAGGAAAGAGGTTTGCAACTTACTAAACCACACTCTTTGCAGAAAACATGTGGCAGCGCGAAGGGGAAACGAACGGGATTGAGACTTGATCCACGTTAAACTGGAGTTAACGGTTGACATAGAACTGGCATGCTTCAACAATACCAGCTTGCAACCTATCATGCCACTAGATGATTAGGTTATATCACCATCATAAGAACACATCAATATCGAAGTTCACCCGCAGCTTTCTTTGCATGAAATATAACCTTCACCGATGTTCATATAAACATGCCATGCGAAACCACTCAAGCAAACATGAAAATCACTTATCATATCAAAGGTTCAAACATGCTTGCCTGGTTCGGAGTAGTCGGAGTCTAGCTCGGCGAAGTTCGCGGTTCTGTCACCTCCTCCGGTATCTACGGTATAAAGAAATCGCATACTAGCATAAATACCGAGTGTGTATAAAAATTGTTCCAAATATTTTTCAAATAAATATGATAAAAAAACTAGACAGAAAAAGAATCAATTCAAAATCATCTTTTGTTAAAAAGTTATAAGGGTTTTGGTCCAGGGACTCATCTGTAATGAAACAGAAAGTTACCAAGGTTTAGTTTATAAAAATAGAAAATGTTTCGCTAAGAAATACGCTACCCAACAGGGAAAGCATACTTTGCCGAAGGCGTTTTCAGAAAACGTTTCAATTAGAATAAGAGAGGCTGACGAGGGGGTCCCGCTCGTCAGGTTTGAATTTTGAAATAGAGCACACCGGCGCCCGAAGGCCGCGGTGGTCGCCGGCGTCGATCCATGGCGAGGTAGGGGGAAAGGAGGGTACCTACGAGTTCACGAGGCTCTTCCGCACCTGTGGGTGGTGGAGTTGGTCGTCAGCGAGCACCACGTCGACGGCGGCCTCCACTCCGGCGGACGGTGGTTCGGGCGGTGGTGGATCTCGCCGGGGAGGGCTGTAGATGTCAAATTGAGCCTAGGGTCAGATGAGTGGGTGCACTAGGGGGATTCTGGCAAGGTTTGGGAGGTGGGGGTGGTCTCCCCAGAGGGAATCGTGCCGGAGCCCGAAGCGGATCGGGGCGGCCGGAGTCGGGGAAGAAGGCCTCCTCGAGGTCCTCCTAGTGGTTGGGCGTTGTACTGGCGAGGTGGAGGGGTGGTGCTGAGTCGAAGGCGAGCTCGAGGTCGCTATTTATAGCCGGCCCGAGGCGGTTGCCGAGAACGGGATAACTCCTGCGATGATTACGACGAGGCAGTGGTCGAACGGGGGTTTTAGGCGATTGGTCATCATCGTGTTGGTCTACTGGTTCCGTTTAGGGGCTAAACTTGGCCTGGCTTGGGTGATACTCCAAGCCCTGGACGGAATGGCCCGGCGGGCATGTCGGCGGCAGGGAGCGCGCCCTGTGCTTTCTAGACCACGACGACTGCTCTGCAGAACGCACAGGGAAGGGGACGGCCATGCAGAGGCCTCTGGTGGTGTGGGCGGTGCCATACGGCGCCGTTCTGCAGGGCTAGCCCCTGTTGGCCGCCACGGGTGGCTCTGCCACCGCGGAAGACGTCGGCGTTGGCGGGACACGTCGCCACCGACGCTTGCACCCGTACAAACGACCGTGCGGCACTCTGGATAAGGAGGAGAGGCAGTGAGCAAGATGCCAACGTGGGCACTAGCGAGATTGACGTCGCGCTCTAAATAAAACGATGCTGTCGACTGAAACCCAGCACTGAAACTCTGAAACTTGACAGAAACAGTGCGGGCCACATGTTCGACGAAATGATTTTGGCATGTGGAAAATTTTTCTGGAGTTGATCTTTGGTGAGGTGGCCTCTTGATGCATCTAGGGGTTGCCTGAATTATCTCAGATTTCTAGGAGAAGAAAAAGAATGAATTTCACCGAAAAATGGCAAATCTGGTCCAAACTTGCAGTAAGCAAATTTTGAAAATTTTGAACTATGGACCAATGGATCTTGATGGATCTTGGTTGGGGTACTAAGGACTAGTCAGAGAAGTTTATTTGGGATCAAGATTCAAGGGAAATTGGTAGTTCCTTTGTAAACCACCCTAGTCCCAAATAAATGACAGAAAATGATTCTGAGGTTAAAATAAATAGAAATAGAATTTAGAAGAGGTTGAGACTTGCTAGAATGGGATGCTTGGCTTGTCCCAAAGTGGGGAGGTGGATTTGGAAGAAAAATTTCAACATGAGTCATGGCAAAAGAGAAACTTTTGAATGGGAAAAGAATAAATCCATAATTCATAGGGTTTCTTTTTAATAGAAAGACATTGAAAAACTTTCCAAAGTTATTTGTGTTGAGTCAACACCAAATGAAAAGCCCTCAAGACCAAAAATCAAGGTTGAGAAGCACACATAAAATATTTGTCATAAATTTTTTGAGAAGGAGAGTTTTTAAGAAAAAAAATAAATAACCTCCTCCCAATTTAGAGAACAAAATATTTGATAAAACCAAATCAATTTTTTTTGGTGTGTTACACAAAGTATATTTACTTTGACCAATCTTATACAAAAAAGTATGCACTTTCACAATGTGCGAAGTAAAAAGGAACAAAAGGAGTACAAAGAGTTTGAGCAGCTTTTTAGCATTTCTGTACATTGCAATCAAACACACAGGCCTGACAATTCATAGAGAACATTCAAAACAATCGATGATTATGCATCTCAGCGACTCACATGTCAGAGGCAATATTTACTTCACAACTAAAGAATAAATAAAAAATTGATCGACGCTGCTGACAGCAAAGGGCGTCCCATTCGAAAATATCAAACGCATGTCTTGCTAAAATCAATGAGCAAAATTTGACAAGGTTGTCCCATTCCAAAATATCAAATGCCTACGATTGTGGAATGGGCAGGATTTGCCATCAGTTCGGACATTGACATGGCACCTCGTGCTAAATAAACCAGCTGTTCTTTTTGTGCAGTTCCACCAAAATCAACCAAATTCGTGCATAGCTTGTATGATTTCGCCCTTATATGTTGCAACACCTTGAACTTATCGGCACCTCCTTTCTTGTGGTGGAAATGAATGATTTGATGTATTCATGAACATTTTGTGCAGTTCCCATTGAAATCAAGCTGAGCACCCCTGTTTGCACAAATACAAAAAAGTGATTAGTATAAAGCAAACTGTACTATGAATTGACAGTTTCAACAGGCACATACATGGTCCATGTAGAGCACACTTTTAGAAAAATGGAACTCACCAGAAGGAATCCTAGAACAACATTGTACTCACGCATCACATCAGGAAATGGAGATTTGTCAGTCCTTCTGAGCTGAAGTTAGTTTGGTCTTGTGGGGGGTAATGTAACCATCCTTCAACTGCTCCTTCTGATGAGAAGATAGACAGGGCTTCTTCATCCTGGCATAATCGGAACTAGTCACTTCACGTACTCCATATTCTTCTTCAGAGGAAGATGATCCTGTTGTGCAAAGACAAGAGGATAACTAAATGCTAGCATCCCTGTTTGCTCGAAAAAAGGAAAGGAAATATTTAAAACAACACAGATGAAGCACTTCTGAAGGACAATACCACTTTTTCATGGCAGTATCTGAACAGTAGCATAACACCAATAGAGATGACAAAGCTCAATCATATGGATGAAATCAGTGGGCGAGTACCAACCTTTGTCAGGAGGCTTATTGTGTAGAGCATACAGATGAAACACTTCTCCGGAACCATCTGTTGCTATCTACGGTGGTGGCCATGCTTACTATATACTCCTTGATTAGTTTAATGTTTCCAACATCTTCTTGTGCAGTTCCACTAAAATATATGGTATCTTCAAAGAAGATCCCTGTTTGCACAAGTAGAGATAATTCCATATTACATTAAGAGTGGCATCAAATCAGTGGCAAAACAATTGCTCGTTCCAGCCATAGCAATAAATTAAGATGCAAAACTATATCATTACTTGTGTCATCACAGTTCTAGTGCTTCATTACAGCACCGGGAGTTGATTTTTGTTTTTCTTCCGCTTGTTCTTCCCCTTCATCACTTGGTTCAATAACAGATAAGTTTCGCCTTCAATGTAAGATTTGGCATGTCAATTAGGGAGCACAAGTATAGTACTAAACTTAATTTTCTGATGAAAGTGGCAAAATACAGACCAATAGTTGTGAAATATCCTTATCTTACCTCAATGGGATATTACGGTGCACATACAGATTGGAAGTCTTGTCTCCATTTGTGCAGTTCACTAAAATCAAGCAACATTATCGTACAAGTAGCACAACATATGAAAGCACACTGCAGAATCATGTGAAAGAAGGCTAGTACTGACCTCTCATGATGCGGAATTCAAACAACTCACAAGAACAAGATATGAACCAAATTTTCCTTAACGGATAGGAAGTAAGATCTCCTCTTGTGCAGTTCCACTAAGATCAAGCAATCAAGCAACGTTGTCGGTGTGACATTTTGGTTGAACTGCACAAAACAATCTTAAAACAAAAGTGTTTTGTGCAGTGCAACAAAAGGTCACAATGGCAACGAGGTGAAGTAGATAACCCTGTTTAAACAGAGGTGCAAAGGAAACAATTAGTGGTCAATAACGGTGGATGACACAAAAGCCAACAAAAAGAAGCATTGATACGTCTCCAACGTATCTACTTTTCCAAACACTTTTGCCCTTGTTTTGGACTCTAACTTGTATGATTTGAATGGAACTGACCCAGACTGACGCTGTTTTCAGCAGAATTGCTATGATGTTGTTTTATGTGCAGAAAACAAAAGTTCTCGGAATGACCTAAAACTCCACGGAATATCTTACAATAAATAATAAAAAATCCTCGCCAAAGATGAAGACCAGGGGCCCCACACCCTTGCCACGAGGGTGGGGGGCGCCCCCCTAGGGCGCGCCTCCCTACCTCGTGGGCCCCTGGAGACCTTCCGACTCTAACTCCAACTCTATATAACTGCTTTCGGGGAGAGAAAAAAATAAGAGAGAAGATTTCATCGCATTTTACGATATGGAGCCGCCGCCAAGCCCTAAAACCTCTTGGGAGGGCTGATCTGGAGTCCGTTCAGGGCTCCGGAGAGGGGGATTCGTCGCCGTCATCATCATCAACCATCCTCCATCACTAATTTCATGATGCTCACCACCGTGTGTGAGTAATTCCATCGTAGGCTTGCTGGACGGTGATGGGTTGGATTAGATTTATCATGTAATTGAGTTAGTTTTGTTAGGGTTTGATCCCTAGTATCCACTATGTTCTGAGATTGATGTTGCTATGACTTTGCTATGCTTAATGCTTGTCACTAGGGCCCGAGTGCCATGATTTCAGATCCGAACCTATTATGTTTTCATCAATATATGTGAGTTCTTGATCCAATCTTGCAAGTCTATAGTCACCTACTATGTGTTATGATCCAGCAACCCCGAAGTGACAATAATCGGGGCCACTCCTGGTGATGACCATAGTTTGAGGAGTTCATGTATTCACTATGTGCTAATGCTTTGCTCCGATTCTCTATTAAAAGGAGACCTTAATATCCCTTAGTTTCCATTAGGACCCCGCTGCCACGGGAGGGTAGGACAAAATATGTCATGCAAGTTCTTTTCCTTAAGCACGTATGACTATATTCAGAATACATGCCTACATTACATTGATGAATTGGAGCTAGTTTTGTGTCATCCTATGTTATGATTGTTACATGATGAACCGCATCCGGCATAATTATACATCACCGATCCAATGCCTACGAGCTTTTCCTATATTGGTTCTCGCTTATTTACTTTTCCGTTGCTACTGTCACAATCACTACAAAACACCAAAAATATTACTTTTGCTTCAGTTACTTTTGTTACCGTTACCACTACTCTATCATATTACTTTCTACTAAACACTTTGCTGCAGATATTAAGTTTCCAGGTGTGGTTGAATTGACAACTCAGCTGCTAATACTTGAGAATATTCTTTGGCTCCCCTTGTGTCGAATCAATAAATTTGGGTTGAATACTCTACCCTCGAAAGCTGTTGCGATCCCCCATACTTGTGGGTTATCAAGACTAATTTCTGGCGCCATTGCCGGGGAGCATAGCTCTATTCTTTGAGTCACTTGGGATTTATATCTGCTGGAAACTATGAAGACCTTGAAAGACGCTAAGGCAACAATTTATCCCTCAACTACGAGGGGAGGTAAGGAACTGCCATCTAGCTCTGCACTTGATTCACCTTCTGTTTTGAGTAAGCTTGCGACACCTACATCTGCTTCTGCTATTCCTTCTAATATGTCACATGTTATTGATGATGCCACTTCTGCTATGCATGACACTTATGATGAAACTACTTCTATGCTTGATACTACTATGCCACTTAGTGATTTTCTTGAGGAACGACTTGCTAGGGCTAGAGAGATTGAAAATATTGAATCTGATTATGAAGATGAAAGTGATGGTGAAGAATCACTTGTTATTCCTAAGGGTTATTTATTTGATCAAGAAGCTTCTTTAGCTATTTTAGCTTGCAAAGATAGATATGAACTCAAAAGGTTATTAGCTAAATGGAATAAGCAATCTCTGAATGCTAGGATGAGACCTGACCCTGCTTTTGCTACTTCACCTATCTATGTTGCTGATAAGGATTATGAATTCTCTATTGATCCTGATATAATTACTTTAGTTGAATCTGGTACTTTTCATGGCTATGAATCTGAAACTGTTGTGGCACATCTTACTAAATTAAATGATATAGCTACCCTGTTCACTAATGATGAGAGATCTCGCTACTTTTATATCCTTAAAATATTTCCATTCTCATTAAAGGGTGATGCTAAGATATGGTTTAATTCTCTTGATCCTGGTTGTGTGCGTAGTCCCCAGGATATGATTTACTACTTCTCTGCTAAATATTTCCCTGCTCGTAAGAAATAAGCTGTTTTGAGAGAAATATACAACTTTGTGGAAATTGAAGAAGAGAGTCTCCCACAAGCTCGGGGGAGGCTTCTCAAGTTACTTAATGCTTTGCCTAATCATCCTCTTAAGAAAAATGAAATACTTGATATCTTTTATAATGGACTAACCGATGCTTCCAGAGATTACCTGGATAGTTGTGTTGGTTCTGTTTTTTAGGGAAAGAACACCGGATGAAGCTGAAATTCTATTGAATAATATGTTGACAAATGAAAATAATTGGACACTTCCTGAGCCAGCTCCTGAGCCAGCCCGTGAGCCAATTAATGAGCCTATTCCTAAACCAACTCCAAATAAGAGAGGTGTTCTATTTCTCAGTCCTAAAGATATGCAAGAGGCAAAGAAATCTATGAAAGAAAAAGGTATTCAAGGTGAAGATGTTAAGAATTTACCTCCTATTGAAGAAATACATGGTCTTAATCTACCGCCTGTTGAAGAAACTTATGATCTTAATCCATTACCTATTGAAGAACCTCCTGGTCTTGATAACCCGACACAGGTAGTAAAGGTAAATTCTCTTTATAGATATGATAGAGCTGAAATCCTTCCTACTAAAATTGCCAGCCCATGCTTGGATGAGTTTGATAACTTTATGGTTAAGCAAGAAGATTTCAATGCTTATTTTGGTAGACAACTGAAATACAATTATGATATGATTAAACACTTGCGTGATTATATGGCTAATGTTAGAGGTGAACTTAAACTTGTTAGCAAACATGCTTCTATGGTTACCACTCAAGTAGAGGAAGTACTTAAAGCTCAAAATGATTTTCTCAATGAAATGAATAGTAAGAAAAATGATAATGTTGTTAGAGTGGCAACTAGAACTGGTAGAATGACTCAGGAACCTTTGTATCCTGAAGGCCACCCTAAGAGAATCGAGCAAGATTCTTAGAGAAATAATATTGATGTTCCTAGTTCTTCTAAAAGGAAGAAAAAGAAAAATGATAGGATTTGCAAACTTCTAGTGAACCTATTGTTGAACCACCTGATAATCCAAATGATATATCTATGTCTGATGCTGAAACACAATCTGGCAATGAACATGGACCTAATAAAAATGTTAATGATGATGTTCATAATGATGCTCAACCTAGTAATGATAATGATGTAGAAATTGAACCTGCTGTTGATCTTGATAACCCACAATCAAAGAATCAACGTTATGATAAGAAAGACTTTGTTGCTAGGAAACATGGTAAAGAAAGAGAACCTTGGGTTCAGAAACCCATGCCTTTTCCTCCCAAACCATCCAAGAAAAAAGATGATGAGGATTTTGAGCGCTTTGCTAAAATGATTAGACCTATCTTTTTGCGTGATTAACTGATATGCTCAAAACCAATCCTTATGCTAAGTACATGAAAGATATTATTACAATTAAAAGAAAGATACCAGAAGCTGAAATTTCCACCATGCTTGCTAATTATACTTTTAAGGGTGGAATACCAAAGAAACTTGGAGATCCAGGAGTACCTACTATACCATGCTCCATTAAAAGAAACTATGTTAAAACTGCTTTATGTGATCTTGGAGCTCGTGTTAGTGTTATGCCTCTCTCTTTATATCATAGACTTGACTTGAATAAGTTGACACCCATGGAAATATCTTTGCAAATGACTGATAAATCAACTACTATACCTGTCGGTATTTGTGAGGATGTGCCTGTTGTAGTTGCAAACGTTACTATTTTAACTGACTTTGTTTTTCTTGATATTCCCGAGGACGATAGTATGTCTATTATTCTTGGAAGACCTTTTCTTAATACTGCAGGGGATGTTATTGATTGCACTAAAGGCAATGTCACTTTTCATGTTAATGGTAATGAGCATATGGTACATTTTCCAAGGAAACAACCTCAAGTTCATAGTATCAATTCTATCGGAAAAATTCCATAGATTATATTTGGAGGTTTTGAATTTCCCCTTCCTACCGTCAAGAAGAAATATGATATACTTATTATTGGGGATGTGCATATCCCCGTTGAGGTAACATAGTGTTATTCAAAATTTCTCCGGTCCCATGTTATTCAGAATGAGTTTATTAACAAGACCTGATCAACCTTGTTAGTGGATTCCTTTTGATGAGCATGAGATGGATGAAACTAGAAGGCACAACCTTCTGTATCCTCTTTCTACTTTCTGTTATTTAGTTGAAATAAAGTAAAAATAGTATTTTTTTTTGTCTGTTTTCTGATTTATCTGTGCAATATAAAAATACCCCAAAAATAAAAGTTCTCCAAATGCCCTGAAAATGAAATATGATTTTTTTCGAGAATATTGAGGATTTATGGAACTGAGAACACAGCAGGGGCGTCAACCACCTGGGCACGAGGGTAGAGGGCGCGCCCTACCCCCAGGGCACCCCTACCCCCAGGGCGCCCCCCTGCCTCGTGGGCCCACGGTGGCCCTCCTCCACTTATTCTTGCACCCATACAGTTCTTCTTCCTCCCACAAACACGAATATCTAGCTCAAGCACGAGTTCTAGCTCACTTTGCTGTGATTTTCGATCTCCTTGCTCAAAGCACCTCTCACAAAACTGCTTGGGGAGATTGTTCCTTGGTATGTGACTCCTCCATTGGTCCAATTAGTTTTTGCTCTAGTGCTTTATTCATTGCAAATTTGTGCTGCCTAGGTTACCATGTTCTTGAGCTTGCATGTCAAAATTATATGGTTCCAAGTAGTTCTAATGCATGATATAGTCTCCAGGCACTTGTAGAAGTAGTTGCTATCAATTTTGTTGAGCTTGGTTCACTTTTGTTTGAAGTTACTAAAAAATTCAGAAATTTTTCAGAGGAAGAAATATGCTTAGGAAAATGTTCCAAGGCGGTTCTTTAAGGAAGCAAGGACCCAGGCTTGCAATGCGTGATGCTCATGACGAGCCACCAAGAGACGCCCCAGTGCGGCCTTGTGAGTGGCCTTCAGAAAATTTTATGGATCGAGCGGGAATCAAAGAGGAATTAAACGCATATTTGTGTAACGCCGATCTTGTGAGCTTTGAGGCAGACAAATGCCCGCAGTACCATCATCTCAATAGTTCATTTGTGAGGAGGTTTGAATTTTCATCTTCACATAATTCTCCAACATCATGTTTGATCTTTATGAAAAATCTTATACCATGGACTTAGAGGATTTACTTCTGCTTGCAAACTTCCACAATGGGGTAGTGCTAGTGATCCCCGTAAATCTGAATTTAGAGGCTTTCTTGTTGGTATAACTGTAGGGGAATCTAGAGATATAGCACAAGCTACCATAGGGAGCATTTACTTTCCTGCTATACATTATTTTGCTCTCTTCATAAGTAGGTGCATAAATGGTAAGGATGAAGCATGTCATATGTGTGTGCCTGACCTCGGTATTCTTAGGAGTGCTGTGTTAGGAGACCAATCTTATAATATGGGAGTCATTGTTGCACGTAGGTTGCATCATAATAGATTTAATGGATATTTCTTTGGAGGAATTTATGCAACCCGCTTAGCTGATTTTCTTGATGTGGACGTTCGTGAGGATGATATGGAGTTGCCTCCTACTTATGTAGATTTTAATTCTATGGTCTATCACCAGTTTGTCGAGAGGAAAGAATCACCTCTCCAGTACCGACTAATCTTTGACAAACGGCGTGCTATCCGTATTACTCTCCTGCTCCTGCCTTCTTTGATTACCAGGCAAAAGGAATATATATTATTACCAGAGAGGAGGTAGATGAGTACGAGAGGAGAGCGGAGGCAGCCCGACACCATGCTGCAGCTCAGGAGGCGATAGCCGCTGCATCACAGTACGACCCAGCTACACCTACGGGTATCCGCCAGGCCATCCCTGGCAATGAACCAACTTAGGCCAAAAGCCTAAGCTTGGGGGAGTACGTATTTCCCACCGACATTACATTTATGTTTACACACACTCATTGCTAGATGTCGGTGCTCATAATTTTTCACTGTAATATCCATGCTAGTTTATTTTCCTTTTTCTTGCTTTCTTCTTGTGTGTTTGTTAAACCTTAAGAAAAACCAAAAAAATTAGTAGTAACTTTTAGTTAGTTTACTTTTCCTGCTGTAGTAGTAATAATTAAAAGAAAACACAAAAAGATTTCCTGTTTTTCTTTGCTTGTTGGGAGATTTCCTGTGTAAATAGTTTTTATTTATTTTCTTTGGGGGTCAATAGGAGAAGACCATGATTAAATTGTTGAAGTGGCTCTTATATGCATTATTGTTGATTTAACCAAGAGCCCATATTGCCCTGTCTTCTCCAGTCTATTGAATGCTCGCAGATTCCAGCTTAGTCCAATGCACGTGCACTCTTATTATTATTCACTTCGTTCGGTCGTGCAAATGAAAGGCAATTATGATGATATATGATGGATTGACTGAGATGAGAAAAACTGGTATGAACTCGACCTCTCTTGTTTTTGTAAATATGACGAGTTCATCGTTCTTGATTCAGCTTATTATGAATAAACATGTTTGCTATGATAATTAGAGATCATAGTTGCTTGTGCCATGCTTGATTAGCTATGAGTTATAATGGTTTACCTTGCGTGCCAACATGCTATTAAAATGGTTATGATGTGGTATGATAGGGTGGTATCCTCCTCTGAATGATTTAAGTGACTTGACTTGGCACATGTTCACGCATGTAGTTGAAACAAATCAACATAGCCTTCACGATATTTATGTTCATGGTGGATTATATCCTACTCATGCTTGCATCCAATGTTTATTAATTTTAATGCATGTACATGGCTGTTGTCACTCTCTAGTTGGTCGCTTCCTAGTTTTTCGCTAGCCTTCACCTGTACTAAGCGGGAATACTGCTTGTGCATCCAATCCCTTAAACCCCAAAGTTATTCCAGATGAGTCCACTATACCTTCCTATATGCGGTATCTACCTGCCGTTCCAAGTAAATTTGTATGTGCCAAACTCTAAACCTTCAAATAATCATCCTATTTTGTATGCTCGAATAGCTCATGTATCAACTAGGGCTGCCCTTATCTTCCATGTTAGGCGGGTTATTCTCAAGAGGAGTGGACTCCGCTCCTCATTCACGAGAAAATGGCTGGTCTCCGGGATGCCCAATCCCATGCTTTATGCAAACTAAATCAAAATAATTGCAAACAAAACTCCCCCTGGGACCTATTGCTAGTTGGAGACACTCGTTGTTTCGAGCAAGTCAAGGATTGATGCTTGATGGTGGAGCGGGAGTATAAACTTTACCATTCTGTTTGGGAACCGCCTATAATGTGTGTAGCATGGAAGATATCGCCATCTCTTAGTTGTTATGTTGACAATGAAAGTATGCCACTCAAAATATTATTTACCTCTATTTCAAACCGAGCTCTGGCACCTCTACAAATCCTTGCTTCCCTCTGTGAAGGGCCTATCTATTTACTTTTATGTTGAGTCATCACCCTCTTATTAAAAGCACTAGCTGGAGAGCACAGCTGTCATTTGCATTCATTACTATTAATTTATATTGGGTGTGACTATGATTGGATCTCTTTTACCATGAATTACAATGTCTAGTCAGTCCTTGATCTTTAAAGGTGCTCTGCATTTATGTTTGCGGTCTCAGAAAGGGCTAGCGAGATACCATCTTGTTATATCATATTATGATTGTTTTGAGAAAGTGTTGTCATCCGAGATTTATTATTATGGCTCGCTAGTTGATTATGCTATTGATATGGGTAATCATGAGACCTGAGAATTATTGCAAATGTGGTTAGTTATAATCTTTGCTGAAAACTTGAATGCTGGCTTGACATATTTACAACAACAAGAGCAAACAGAGTTTGTAAAAGTTTTTCTTTATTTCTTTCAGTTTCTCAACTGAATTGCTTGAGGACAAGCAAGGGTTTAAGCTTGGGGGAGTTGATACGTCTCCATCGTATCTACTTTTCCAAACACTTTTGCCCTTGTTTTGGACTCTAAATTGTATGATTTGAATGGAACTAACCCGGACTGATGCTATTTTCAGCAGACTTTCCATGGTGTTATTTATGTGCGGAAACATAAGTTCTCGGAATGACCTGAAACTCCGCGGAACGTCTTTTCAGAAATAATAAAAATCCTTGCCAAAGATGAAGACCAGGGGGCCAACTCCAACTCTATATATTTGCTTTCGGAGAGAAAAAATCAAGGAGAAGAAATCATCGCGTTTTACCATACGGAGTCGCCGCCAAGCCCTAAAACCTCTCGGAGGGCTGATCTGGAGTCCGTTCGGGGCTCCGGAGAGGGGGATTCGTCGCCGTCGTCATCATCAACCATCCTCCATCACCAATTTCATGATGCTCACCGCCGTGCGTGAGTAATTCCATCGTAGGCTTGCTGGACAGTGATGGGTTGGATGAGATCTATCATGTAATCGAGTTACTTTTGTTAGGGTTTGATCCCTAGTATCCACTATGTTCTGAGATTGATGTTGCTATGACTTTGCTATGCTTAATGCTTGTCACTAGGGCCCGAGTGCCATGATTTCAGATCTGAACCTATTATGTTTTCATCAATATATGAGAGTTCTTGATCCTATCTTGCAAGTCTATAGTCACCTATTATGTGTTATGATCCGTTAACCCCGAAGTGACAATAATCGGGATACTTACCAGTGATGACCGTAGTTTGAGGAGTTCATGTATTCACTATGTGCTAATGCTTTGTTCCGGTTCTCTATTAAAAGGAGGCCTTAATATCCCTTAGTTTCCATTAGGACCCTGCTGCCACGGGAGGGTAGGACAAAATATGTCATGCAAGTTCTTTTCCATAAGAACGTATGACTATATTCGGAATACATGCCTACATTACATTGACGAATTGGAGCTAGTTCTGTGTCACCCTATGTTATGACTGTTACATGATGAACCGCATCCGGCATAATTATCCATCATTGATTCGATGCCTACGAGCTTTCCATATACTGGTTTATGCTTATTTACTTTCCCGTTGCTATTGTTACAATCACTACAAAATACCAAAAACATTACTTTGCTTCCGTTACTCTTTTGTTACCGTTACCATCACTATCATATTACTTTGCTACTAAACACTTTGCTGCAGATATTAAGTTTCCAGGTGTGGTTGAATTACAACTCAGCTGCTAATACTTGAGAATATTCTTTGGCTCCCCTTGTGTCGAATCAATAAATTTGGGTTGAATACTCTACCCTCAAAAGCTGTTGCGATCCCCTATACTTGTGGGTTATCAAGCATCTACCTTATCTAAATGGGAAAGAAACCAAGACAGTAGCATTTCTCAAACGGTGGCATTGATTAATATTAACATAGAGATTATATTAACAATAAAATTTGTTAAACATGTAATTTGCTTTTAACTATGGCATTGCATCAATTTTCCAGCGGCATTATTAGAGGGTGTTTGTTTACAGGGACATTTTGGTGTAGGGACTAAAAAAACTCCGTGTCAGTCCCATCTATACCAAACAGGAGGGACTTTTAGGGACTAAAAGTGGGCATTTGGGACTAAAGAAAGAAGACCCCGAGGGAGTCTTTTTGGGACCTTTTCCAACAGTTGCCCCTGCCACGCATCACACCTTGTCTCTATTAGTTCATTACTAGGGGTAACATGGTCTTTTAGCATGTAATTTAATAACCTCTAGTCCATGTTTAGTCCCTGGAACCAAGCAGGTAGGGACTAGGGAGTTTTTGACCAAACACTGCCTTAGATTAACAACAGCTAATGAGTTGCACGGGACAGTGGACGCACCAGCACCATGTGCATCTACCGATGTACTATGGTCATGCACAGTCTGTTGCAACAAAGAACAAACAACCAAGGAGCATATTTGTGTTGGTCCTAGTTTTGTTATCTTTAGACACCTTTCCCTATGTGAGTGCAGCAAATCTAGTCCTGCTCAAACTCTACAGCCTTGTCCCTTCCTTTCCTTTTTGAACTAGTACTTTCTCCCCTTCCTTTCCTCTTTGAATCACGTCCTAGATTTATGTGATACAACTTTCCCCACTACTTTCCCCCATTCCTTTCCTCTTTGAACCACGTCCTAGATTCATGCTATACAACTTTCCCCCTTCATTTCCTCTTTGAACCACGTCCTAGATTCATGCTATATACAACTTTTCCCACTACTTTCCCCCACTCCTTTCCTCTTTGAACCACGTCCTAGATTCATGGTATACATGCAGCTAGAGCAATGCATGTGGAGTAAGTAAATTATACCTTAAGGTTCTTGGGGCGTGGTTCGATGGGTGACAGGACAACGGCGAAGAATAAGGGGTCGGAGGCCCTCCCATGCCGCCGCTGGGTGGAAAGTGAACAGTTGCGCCGGTAGTCCCTCGCTGACGGCGACATCGTTAAGCCTCCTTCCCTTCCCGGTGGACGGATCCTGCTGACTCTTTGAGCAGCAGTGAGGGGAGAGAGAGGCCAACGAAGTATTGTTCAGATCTGGAGAGGGCGAGAGAGTGTGAAGAGAGAAACTACAAGCGTCGGGGCTCCAACGGGAGAGGGCGAGAGAGTGTGAAGAGAGCAACTACAAGCGCTGAGGCTCCAGCGTGTATATATATACTGGAGAGAGAGTGTGAAGCATGCAAACCCTAGAAAACATTTTGACCAGTCAAAGAATCCTCCTGGCACAAATTATGCTCAAGTGTAGTTATCGAATCCGAGACCTCAAGTTTGATGAGCGAATAGGCTAACCAGCTACACAACCCTCCCGTTATGTTCAACGAGAGGGAAATAACCTTTTATACATTCCTGTATTCGTGTGACAATCATGCCATGTTTTTTTGTGTGTGTGGGAGTCATTGGGATTTCAATCATAATCGTGTCATGTGGCTTTGGTGGTAAGACTATCCATAGTGGTGCAGAAATAATGCAGCCTTAGTCACCTTACCTCTCTCCACGTAGTACGTTGGGTCCCACCAGTCAGAGGGTGAAACAAACAAATTAATAAGAAAAATTAAAAGCGCCAGCAGTGTTTCTTACCTCACACATCTCGCTACTTCTCGGGAACACTGTCCAATTGATCCCTCTGTTTGCTCATGTACTATTTTAAGTGAATCCTTATTATAACATGCACACAAATTTTGGGCACTTGTATTCGACTTAAGTCAGTGTGCCACCGTATCTCGTATTCTTCCTACTCCCTCCGTCTAGGTGTAATAAGTCACGTTAGAAGGTGCAACGGGACCAAGGTGTGTGTGTGTGTGTGTGTGTGTGTGTGTGTGTGTGTGTGTGTGTTTGTTTGTGTGTTTAACAACATGTGCGTGTTAGAGAGAGCGACAAATCGACCTACTCCAACAGAGAGATGTTGTGTAGTGTACAATTTTAGCCGTGAGAGTCGGTGCATCCTCTCGTTTCCGGGCGTGTCTGGTAGGGACATGCGGACAACTGCCACGCCCGCTCCTGACCAGCCTGGCCCACCCAAAGCCCCTCCATCGCCCGCACGCGCTTCCTGCCCGAAACGGACAACGCTGCTCCAAAGAATCAGTGCCGCATTCATGCCTGGGCAGAGCAGACGCAACCTCTCACTGGCGCAAGAGTGATGGTTGCTTCGTCCGTCCAACTTACTGCTGGGTCTATGCTATTTGATGGCTCATTGGTCTTTATTACTGAGGTGGTAGGACTGCTGGATGTCCCACGCTTTCGGCGAAAGGAGGTACTACTACTAGATTACAATTTTCTCCATTCTTACAGCGGAGGCATGCAAGAGTAGTGAAAACACGCAGGCTCAGTGATTACATGGCCCACCTCACACTATCACTGTGCGACACCTAACTCTTTACATAGTACTCCCTCCGTTCCTAAATATTACTAGATGAGTCCCCGCGCATTGCCGCGGAACAACGGTATATTTCTCTGTGCAAAATTATTGATTTCATAGAACTAAAAAAACTCTATAACCGCATGACAAATGTGGTAGCCAAACTAAATAAACTCCCATCATCATTTAGATCATCCCACGTAAGGAAAAAAGATCAGCCAACTCCTATTGCATAATGGGATTATATTTTCTTTTTGACATGTTAATGGGACTTAAAATCTCACTTACATGCATGCTACCGGTGCATGCTTGCATGCAAACATGTTGATGTGATTTAAAACCCACTCACATGCATGTGCCACGGTATTTTTGCATGCTTGCATGTGCCTTAGTGCGGAGCCTCTCAACGTCTAGATCAGACGGCTATTATGGACTGATTTACTTCGTCTAACGGCTACATCAATTTTGATGATGTGGCTCAAGGAGAGGATAGAGAATTCCTAGTAGTGGGGGCTAGCTATTACTAGTAGATAAGTCTTTGTAGAGATTCCACTACATACGGAACAAAATGAATGAATCTACACTTTAAATGCATCTATATACATCCGCATGTGGTTCATGGTGAAATCTCTACAAAGACTTATATTTAGGAACGGGGAAGACGGTGTACTAAGCAAGCTTCTCCTTGTTCTGCGAGTTGATGGGACACATCAAAAGTACTCCAGTGTATAGAGCCTTGCCTCTAAGGTAGGCCCCACATGGTTTGCCTCTTTTTTAACATAACACGTCAAGTCGCAATTTGTTTGTTCACCCGTGGTAGACGATCCTCCCTCCACCAAATGGACAACCAGTACACGTGCCAAATTACCACGTGGTCTGCCTTTTTCGTACAGAAATGAGCTCCACAGTGTACCCACGTGGGTGTGGTTGGGAAAGAGACGGGAGTACGTGCACCGTGCATGCACCTCTTCTCTTCATGCACGTCCCCCACCTACGTGGGTGTGTGTGAGAGATACAAACCGTGTTTGTGAGTGTTTTTTGTTTTGGGGTGGGGGTGGGGTGGGGGGTTGATTTCGTGAATTATTTGTGGGAATATGTGTTGATGACATCTCAAACAAAATTTTGCATGCAATGTGTGTGAAACGGAGGTCTATCCATATCGTACATAGAGGGTCGGGCAATCCATGAGAAGAGAGGGAGGGGTCATAGCTATCGATAGAGTCGAAGAGAGGATCAAGTGGGTGGGTGCGAGATCGATGAAGAGAGCCATCGAAATTGTGTGTGTGTGCAAGTCAAAGATATAGGGCGGCTGGCCTACTAGAACGTTAGAGGGCACATGTCAAGTTTGTGTGTGGCAGGGAGACATGACTAGAGCGCTCGATGTATCGGTGTGTGTGGGGGGGGGGAGGGGTGGGGGGAGGGGTAGGCAGAGGCCTAACTATAGAGGTAGAATGACTCGTATATGTGTTGAGAAGGAGAGACCCAGCTATGTCTTGAGGGAGATCGGTCGACATCCATACATAACTGAAGGACGGGAAATATGATGGGACAGAGAGAGAGAGGAGAGCGAGAGGGAGGGAGAGGGGTAGAGTGCTGGATGGGTGATGGAGTTGCTTCTCGAAGATGGTGGGAGAGGCCTACTAGACAAACTGAGGGTGGAACTGCAATGTTATCAATAAGAGTGGGGATGTGTTTCTGTGTGTGCCGGTGCGTGATAGATCTGTCGGGACGCATCCATGGATGATGAAGGGGAACCATTTGTTTGGTAAGAAAACCTAACTAGATCGGTAGATCAATTGTTGTTTGTCGGAGGAAGGGAGAGACACAACTAATGAGGTAGATCGATTGACGTGTGGGTAAAAATGAGTTATAAGGACCTAGCTAGCTATATGTATAGCGAGAGATCAGTCGGTGCACGTCCATTTTTTAGAGGCAAATAAGGCCCAGCGAGACGGATAGACAGAGAGAATGGAGCTAGGAGGTGGTGCGAGAGGCCCAACTACTAGCTAGATAGGGGGAGGAGTGTGCGGTTGTGAGATCGATGAAAAGAGGGGCGAGAGTTTACACGTGTGTCTGACCGTATGAGAGACACGAGGCAAGGACACATAAAGGAGGAGATTGAAGGTGTGTGTGTATGTTGTAGGCAGGCATCGCTGGAGAGGTTTATCGATTGGTGTGTGTTAGAAAGGAGTTGTGGAGACTCTGGGAGAACGACCTAAAGAAAAAAATGAATGTGCCCGGTGGATAGAATGCCGAGGGAGGGGGAGGGCGAGGAGGGTGTGTGCATGCACGAGAGAAAGTTAGTGGTAGCTACAAAGGTTAGAGGATTGTGTGGGTGTAAGAGACTAACAAAGATCATAATTTGATATTAAAGCGGATTCATATATTCGAATAGGAGATCATAGTGTTTTAAACATTGCATGCATGAATATAGCGGTGATACACGTGATGTGCACATGTTATACCATAAAGTGATAATGCATGGCGTTTGCAACTAACATCTAAATGCTGAACAATCTAAACCATACTATACATCAAACAATCTCACATTTTATTTGAATTTGTGATAATGTGTGGCATTTGCAGCTTACAACTAAATATCGAACAATCTAAACAATACTATATATCGAACATTCTCACATTTTATTTGAATTTGTGGTAATGTGTGGTGTTTGCAACTCACATCTAAATACTTGTAGGCGTAGGGGGCGGGGCACCATACATAATGTGATAAACACATTATACATATGAGACATGGTTTAGATTATGAAGATCTAGCTAGAGCTAGAAATGTAATGTGATTTGAAATCAAAATAAAGTGGATTCAAAAAATCTAGTTCGAGTTCATATAGTACACATAGTTCATATGTAACTCGAGACTAATCATGTGGTGTGCTGTGAAGATAATACACAAACGATGGTTTAACTTGACAATAATGATGATTGTAGATCTTATTAAAATAGAGAAATGAATTCAAATGCTTTGACTTCACAACAATCATTACTGTAGATCTTATTCAAATAGAGAAACGAATTCAAATTTAGTTCATATTGAAGCGGTAGTATATACGTTTGGAATGCACTAAAACGTTCATTTGAGTAGTAGGTTGCATGCATTATACACGTAGCGAAATATTTTAATTGAACATAACATGAATTCAAAGTTTTGAATGACATTTGTAGTGCGCATTGATTTGGTACAGTACACGTTAGGCTTGTCCGAAATTTCAACCCGCGCCTTGTTAGCCCGAAATATTTAAGATATATCTTTGTCTCGTTGTGCTCCGACAACTCCCTCCATCTCAACCCGCGCCTTGCTATTCCGAAATTACAACGCGCGTGAAAACTCCCACCTCCTATGAAATCCCGACACGCGAAATGCCCGTGGTACCCCTGAACCGAAAGAACTGCCTCAAATCGGTGAGGGTACTTTCGTAACTTACCCCACATTTCGGACAAGCGCGTCTCTAAGCCATGGTTCCCCACTGCCATCCCATCCGCCCACCCATTCGTACACCGAGGCCACGAAAACCCGCGACGAAACCCCACACCCTGCTCCGTCCGCCACCCAGCCGGAGCCTCTTCCCCGACGACGTCGTCCACAGCAACACCTCGACGCCCCTCATCCACTGTACCAGATGATGATCCATCGTCGATCTCATCGTCCTGCCGGTTCAGCCACCCCGTCCTCCACCTCCAAGGAGCTTCCCCGACGTTCCCCTTGTCTCCCGCGCCACCTCCATTCCCACACTGCCGTATTCACATGCACCACCGGAAGAGCATCATCATCACCGTTTCCTCGGATGAAGCTGCGGCCTAATCGGCGCCACCAAAGAGGTTGTACACTAATCGCCGGATTTTCTTCTTGATTCGATCTCACGGTGCTGCCGGCGCTCAGTCCCGAGCCAACACGGCGCGACTCCATCAACGGCGGCGTCGCCGGCCACTTCCTCCACGGCGTCGCTCCCTCGGCGGCGACGTCCACATCAGTAGGAGCTGCTGCTGCTTTAGCTCTCGCTTGCGCTGCTGCTCTGCTCTTGCTCTCGGTCCCCTGCCTGGTCTGCTCTTGCTATTGCTCTTGCTCACACTGCTGCTCTCGCTCTTGCTCTTGCTTGTGATGCTACTCCGATTTAGCTACACTTCAGTCAACTGAATCGACTTTTGGGTCAGTCGATTTTCAGGGGGTGGGGGGGGGGGCTCGCCGGGGTGAAGGAGGGCTCACCGGAGAGGTACCCTACTATCTATCTTAGGGTTCAGGATGGGGTGGTGGTCACCGGCGGTGGTGGGGCGGTGGCGTGGGGATCGCCGGAGGAAAAGCTCGGCACGGGGGGCCTAGAGGGTTGGCCGGGGCGGCGACTGACCTGCAGGTGGGAGTGTTTTCGGGGCGGGCGGGGCGTCACACCGCCGGCCGCGGGCGGCGTGGGGCTGCTATTTGGCCGGTGGTGGCTGGCGGCTCAGGGGGGTGGAGGTTGAAGATGAATCGCAGGCCCTTGATTTTGTATCCAACGGCTGCAAAATTGACTGACCAGAGATGAAAAAGTCAGTCGACCGACGTGTAGCCTCGCCTTGCTAGTGCGTTCAGTTTCGACAGCAAAATTCAGTTTCTACAGCAAAATTCAGTTTCGACAGTTAAGTTCAGTTTCGACAGTTAAGTTCAGTTTTGACAGTTAAGTTCAGTTTCGACAGTTAAGTTCAGAGATGAGCGGCTGATGTATTTTACATCTAGCACTTTGTGGTTATGTATTTTATGTCATGTATTGGAGATGCTATTAGAATTCCACTCAGGTTAACGTTGTTCGTTGTCTCTCTTGTGCTGCTTCTGCCTCGGCGTCGTACAACTCACCAGAGCTGCTCCAACGACGAAACCCTCTATCACAGCGGAGCAGTACCTCGGGCTCCATCTCTAGACGCCTAAGATCTTCTTCCCCTCCTCCGACAGCAAAGTCAGTCGGAGCATCCTCACCGGCCAACCCAATCATGCTGAGATCGACATGGCTTCGCCAAAGAGGTTGTACACTTGTTGCATCTCTTTTTTACTCTACATGTTATATATATTGTCCACTGAGCACACGGATTTGTTCCTTTAGTGTCTCCTTGAAAGAAAAAACGTAGGAATTTTAATTTTCACTTGTCCTCCTTTTCAAATTCCTATTCATGAAGCACAAGACTAAGAGATAGTAGCATAATAGCATTATAACCATACATTTTCTTGTGGTTTGACTTAATCTCACCATACTTCTTTGCATCATGTGATCTTCCAATTGTTGTGAATCAAACACCCAGATTGGCAGAAATCTTGTGTTTTTAAATTCTCTGTTTTGCACGTGCATTCCTATCCTATTCCTGTCTATTTCCTATCCCTGCTTTGTCGGAATCCTCCAATTCAAATGAGCCCTTACAAAATTACTTCTCTTACAGATAGTTGTCAAAGAAAACCTTGCGTGGTTTGTTCCGCTCCTGTTGTGCCATCGTCCACCCCAGCTCAGCTGCTCCAACGACAAAAGGGTCCAGCACAGCAGGGATCCGGCCTCCAGACTGTCTTTCGCTGCCTCAGATCTTCTTCCCCGCCGCTGGCAGCCATGAAAACTGCATTACCATCATCAACCGAGCAGATGACCTCAAGGACTACACGGGTCTGCAAGAGAGGTCGCACTCTTTTGTGTCTGCATACGTTATGCATCACTTAATATTACATGCTACTTTATCATCCTGTTCACCGATTAGACTCTGAGTCAGCTCCAAACTAATGGTCAAACTTGAGTTTTTAAATGGTTGTGGGGTACATACCGGGTCCGCTATCAATAGTATCTATCTACTATCTGGTTAATCTTCGGTGTCTACTATGAGTTTCATGTTGGGTGGGAAACAAACAGTAAAGAAGCCATTATCTGTATTTTTTAACTGAAGCCATTATCTGCCTGCTATTATTGGTTTTGGGTCTATCCATAGGTTGCTACCATCACTCTGGATTTCTGCGTGCACTCCTTACATAATCTCACTATGTTTTATTCCTATGCATGACAGTTATTGTAAACAATGGAACTGAACATGTAGAGCAAAAGAGACGAGCCTTGTGTGGCAATAAAATTTCATGCAGACGTCACTCCATGGTAGGCACAAAGGCAGCCCCCTCCACGCATTTCGGATTGTAATCGAGAGGAAGATATCTATTCTGAGGGGGATTCAGAAGGAGAAGACAACTCCTATTTACCCCCTGAGGTGTTCACTCTAACTTGGCATGCTGATGTTGGTTATATCATGCTTATGGTGTCTTGCATTGCTTACTTTATACATCAAATATGTCATCTGCTTAGTTTAGACATCCTTTGTGTGAATGCCATCTGTTTAGTTTATTCGTCGTTTATGTGAATTATGCAACGCCATCTTGTTTAGCCAGGCATCATATATGTGAATTTTGCAATGCCATCCTGCTTAGCCAGTCATTTTATATGTAAATTATATCAGGCCATCCTATTTTTTTGTTACATATTACATTTGTCAACAATGTTAGTACATTCAACTGCTCTTCGTGTGCATCAGCCATTTGACACGGTGATGGCAAATTCTGGAGTGAAAACAAGGTCTTCAGAGCAGACTATGCTATCCGACGAAGCGCATATCTCGCTGGTTACGGATAGCTCCTCAGAGGAGGATTCAAAGACAGATGACCAGTCCTATTCCCCCTCGAGGTGTATGCTCTAACTTGGCAGGGTTATGTTGCTCATATCATGCGTATGGTGTCTCGCATTGCTATGTCATTTGATTAGTTTGGACATGCTTTGTGTGAATGCCACCTGTTCAGTGTCTAATTACCATATATGTGAATTATGCATTGCCATCTTGTTGCAAGACATTATATATGTGAATTATACAATGCTATCTTGTTGCAAAGGCATTATATATGTGAATTATGCAATGCCATGCTGTTTAGCCAATCATCATGTATGTGAATTATATCATGCTATCATTTTTTTGTATTACGTGTTCCATTTGTCGACAATGTTTGTATATTCAACTACTCTTCCTGTGCATCAGCCATTTGAAGCGGTGATGGAAGTATCTGGAGTGAAAACAAGCTATTCAGAGCAGACAATGCTACCTGCTGAAGCAGACATCTTGTTGGTTACAGAGAGCTCCTCAAAGGAGGAGTCAGAGACTGATGACCAGTCCTATTTCCCCCCTCAGGTCTATGCTCAAACTTGACAGGGTTATATTGGTTACAGAGAGCTCCTCAGAGGAGGATTCAGAGACTGATAACCAGTCCTATTTCTCCCCTCAGGTCTATGCTCAAACTTGGCAGGGTTATATTACCCATGTCATGCATGTTGTCTTGCATTGCTTAGTTTTTACATCATATATGGATTGCCATCTGCTTACTTGCTTACTATATAAATCATATATTGGAATTATATCATGCCATCATGTTTACAGAGTACATACACATCATCTATCTGAATTATGGCATGGCAACCCATTTAATAAAGACATCATATAGTTATATCATCTCATCCTATTTAGTGTTTACATTCATCATATTTTGAATTATGGCATGCCAACCTATTTAATAAACACATTATATAGTTATGTCATGTCATCCTGTTTACATAGTCTCATATTTTGAACTATGTCTTTCCATATTTTTTAGTTAGCCATCATAATGTGAAATTGTGTCATGCTATCCTGTTTAGTTAGCCATCATATATGTGAAATTGTGTCATGCTATCCTGTTTGGTTAGACAACATAAATATGAATTATTTCATGCCCTCTTTTATTCCCCACTATCCATTGCACCTGTCTATCATACAATGTCTATACTTTCAATTACTTTTCTTGTTTATCAGCCATTTGAATGGGAGAGCGTGATGGCAGTATTTAAGGGAGTAACAACACAGTCTTTAGAAAAGATAGTGCTACCAGTTGATGCAGATAGAACCATGGTTGTACTTGCCCAAGGACCAGATCCACCACACATAACCCAGAATCTCGTAGGTTGTACCCCTACTCAGTTGGACAGAGAACCGGCTACACCCCTTCTAATGCCAACCCCGACAGATAGTAACCCATTTCCAGTTGACACAACACCATCTCCACCACACAGCACCCAAACATGAGCAGTTAGTAAGGGAACTGCAGTGCCCAAAGCACGAGGACCACCACTCCGAATCCCAACTCAACGCTTAAAGGAGAAGAAGATTTGTTCTCAGGTCAGGTTTTGTAGCTATGGTTCATACTCCTTTGCTCTTGCATTACTGTATTTACTCTTACCAACTATTTTCAAATTTGAAGGATGGAATTGAAACTCCAATGGCGCAATAGGTATGTTTTAAACTTGTTTCTTTAACTGGTTTGCTGTTGTAACCTGCTCTATGTTGATTTCAATTTCAATTGAATAAATAGTTATGTTCTCATGTCATGCACATTACAAGTGTTGTTATTGCTCTATAGTTACCCACACTTATATTCTATCTATTCTGCTTTGTCTTGAACAAATATTATTTGAACTGTGTCTCTATCTTGATTTGGCAACAAAAACTAGAATGATATAGACCATAAAGTGACCATGGTACATAGATATATGTTTGTTTCATGCTGTTATCCTGTCCACTTTACTACTGAACTCATTTACCAAAATGAGTTTCATATACAACATGGTAAACATGTGATGTGTCTGCTTGTTTCTCTTTTAGAATGCGGACAAAATATTGGAGAACAGTACCGCGCTATCCAATGGTAAAGGAAGTAATGCAGATAAGGTTCAAGATAGTGAGACATCCCTGTTGGTCTCCAAGAAAGCTGATAAAAACTATCTTGACGACAGTGAGGGAACCCAAAAGTCCTGTCTTGATGTAGTGTTCGAGTTACTGGCCACTACTGCTGGCACAAGCTCTTCGAACTTGCTGCCTGAATCAGTTCATCTTCTTGAGTCTCAACTTCAAGTTGAAAGACATTGATCAGATGTGCTGCGACAGGAAGCTGAAGGACTGAGGAAGTCCCTGCAGAATTCAGATGCATATTTTCTGGTGCAACGGCAAGCGCTGGAGGATTTAAGCGCCAAACAAGAGAAAGTTAATAAGCTTGCTAAGCATCTTGCCAGCATTATGGGTACCCAAGATATTGTTTCTTGAGATCTTCTGAAGTGGTTTCAGTTCTGGATTTGTTTTGCTGCGGCGTTTATTTGCGCCGGTCGCCAACTTTGACAACCAGTGTATATGATATGCTGCTTTGTTCCCTATATTTGCATTGGTGGCGAACTTTGATGCCCAGTGGATGTAATATGTGTAATAGCCGTGATAGCCTAGCGTTAGTTGCTTGCTTATTTATTTCCTTGTTTTCTTATTTATTTGTTTGCTTGTAGTCATTGCAGTTCTTTTTCTGGGGTTAGCTAGTGGCTGCAGTAACCTATTTTTTAAAACTAGGCCACAATAACCATGGGCTAATATTTACTGTAGTGACATTGGGCCTCCTCCTGGCCGTAGAAACAATGGGCCTTCTACGGGTCGTAGAAACAATGGGCCTTCTGCGGGCCATATCATCAATGGGCCTTATACGGGCCGTATGATCGATTGGCCAAACAATGGCCAAACAGACCGCATTATGGCCGCAAATGGGCTAGAGTTGAAATCGTCCGTTCATGGGCTGACCATAACATGTCATCTTTAATAGGTCGTATTTGATGACGCTATGAAAACGGCCAAACGTATTAACGGACCACAAACGGGCCGACTGTAACCACGGGCTGAATTTGGCCCACAAGCAGAAAATGACAGTAATGGGCCGTAAGTAAACGAATGCTGGAAATGAGCCCAAGAATAAATGGGCTTTGAGAAGGCCGAAAGATAAATGGGCTGGAAATGGCCCAACGGAATAACGTGCCGTTAATGGGTATAAAGTGATACATTGTTCATTACGGGCCAGTTTCACCACGGGCCGTTAATGGGTGTAAAGTGATACACTGTTCATTACGGGCCAGTTTCACCATGGGCCGTTAATAGGCCAAGAGTTACATAGTGCCTCATATGGGCCGAAAGACGTCATGGGCCATACATGGGACAGAAGTGAAAATGGGCTGGAATCATATTGGGTGGCCTAGATGACGCTACTGGGCCTAATTCGGATAGGGCGTAACGGGCCTTGGGTTAGCGGGCTGTAAATGGGCTATATGCGAACATGCCGTTAACATGCTTTACATGGGCCGACCCGCCACCTTTTGACCAAGTCAAACGGTCCGGCCTTTTCACAGGAATGGGCCTCTGTTGGGCCGTGCCACGTGTCGACGTATCATAGGCGCCTTCTGTCCAATGAGTGGATGACATCTGTCCCAACGATGAGCCGACACGTGTTTCCTCCAGCCAATGATGAATTTACACGTGGAAAATCCCCATTGGTCGAGGCTGTTAACGGGTTATCGGATCCAAAACCCGACCCGATATCTTAATGGTGTTCCATTACGGTGGATGCCACGTGTCGGTCACCTTTGACGAAAGCACTTCTGTGACGCGGGATTTATCGTCATGGAAGTGGACACTTCCGTGATGATAATTTTGGTAATGTCATGGAACACTTCTACGACAGCACAAGTATGACTATCTTGATTCTGGCATAAAATCGTCATGGATGTACATGCATGATAGAAAATGCGACCTACTGTGACAAACACGTATCATCACGGAAGTGTATTTTTTTGTAGTGTAGATCAAATATTCCTTGAACAACAACCTATCCTTAAACACAATTTACCTATTGAAACTCTAGGAGGTCCTCCACTCCTCCTCCACCTAAAGGTGATCCTGTGTTAGAATTAAAACAATTTCGTGACACTCGGAAGTATGCTTATCTTGATGAGAAAAAGAGATATCCTATTATTATTAGTGCTAACCTTTCAGAACATGAAGAAGAAAGATTATTAAAAATTCTGAGGAAGCATTGTGCTGCTATTGGATATACTCTTGATGATCTTAAGGGCATTAGTCCCACTCTCCGTCAGCACAAGATTAATATGGAACTTGATGCTAAACCCGTTATTGATCACCAATGATGATTGAATCCTAAGAACTAAAATACTAAAGCTTCTGGAAGCTGGTATAATCTATCCTATAGCTGATAGTAGATCGGTAAGTCCTGTTCATTGTGTCCCTAAGAAATGAGGTATTACTGTTGTTCCCAATGATAAACATGAACTTATTCCACAAAGAATAGTGGCTGGTTATAGAATGGTTATTGATTTTAGAAAATTAAATAAATCCACTAGAAAAGATCATTACCCTCTGCCTTTCATTGATCAAATGTTAGAAAGATTATCTAAGCACACACACTTTGTTTTCTTGATGGATATTCTGGTTTCTCTCAAATACCCATATCACAACCTGATCAAGAGAAAACCACTTTTACTTGCCCTTTTGGAACTTATGCCTATAGATGTATAACTTTTGGTTTATGTAATGCACCTGCTACCTTTCAAAGATGTATGACTACTATATTCTCTTATTTTTGTGACATGGATGAGTTTTCCGTTTACAGAACTTCTTTTGATGATTGCTTAAGCAACCTTGATCGAGTTTTGCAGAGATGTGAACATACTAATCTTATCTTGAATTGGGAGAAGTGCCAATTTATGGTTAATGAAGGCATTGTCTTGGGGCATAAAATTTCTGAATGGGGTATTGAGGTGGATAAAGCTAAATTTGATGCAATTGAGAAGATGACATGTCCTAAAGATATTAAAGGTATTCGTAGTTTCCTCGGTCATGCTGGTTTCTATCGGAGGTTTATTAAAGACTACTCTAAAATTTCTAGGCTTCTCACTAATCTTTTACAAAAGGATGTTCCATTTGTTTTTTATGATAATTGTTTTGAAGCCTTGGAAACACTTAAGAAAGCCTAACGTCCACACCTATTGTTCAACCACCTGATTGGAATTTGACTTTTGAAATTATGTGTGATGCTAGTGATTATGTTGTATGTGCTGTTCTAGGACAAAGAGTTGATAAGAAATTAAATCTTATCCATTATGCTAGCAAAACTCTAAACAGTGCCCAAAGAACTTATGCTACCACTGAAAAAGAATTTTTAGCAGTTGTGTTTGTTCATGACAAGTTCAAATCCTACATTTTTGAATCCAAAGTAATTGTGCACATCGATCATGCTGCTATAAAATATCTTATGGAAAAGAAAGATGCTAAACCTAGACTCATTAGGTGGGTTCTCTTGCTACAAGAATTTGATTTGCATATTATTGATAGGAAGGGAGCTGAGAACCCCGTAGTTGTTAACTTTTCTAGGTTAGAAAATATTCTTGATGAACAACTACCTATTTGATGACATCTTACCTAATGAACAACTAGCTATAATAAATGCTACTCATAATACTCCTGGGTATACTAATTAAGATAATTATACCATTGCTAAATTTATACCACCTAGCTTCACATACCGACAAAAGAAAAATTCTTCTATGACTTAAGACATTACTTTTGGGGTGACCCACATCTTTATAAAGGAGTAGATGGTATTATTAGACATTGTATACCTGAGCATGAACTGGAACAAATCCTACAGAATGTCACTCTGAAGCCTACGGAGGACATCATGCGGGAGATAGAATGGCGCACAAGGTATTACAATCTGGCTTTTATTAGCCTTCTCTTTTGAAAGATGCACGTAAGTTTGTATTATCTTGTGATGGGTGTCAAAGAATTGGTAATATTGGTAAGCATCAGGAAATGCCTATGAATTATTCACTTGTTATTGAACCATTTGATGTTTGGGGCTTTGATTATATGGGACATTTTCCTTCCTCTAATGGGTATACACATATTTTGGTTGTTGTTGATTATGTCACTAAGTGGGTAGAAGCTATTCCAACTACTAGTGTTGATCGTAACACCCCCATTAAAATGCTTAAATAAGTTTTTTTCCCAAGGTTTAGAGACCCTAGATATTTAATGACCGGTGGTGGTTCACACTTTATTCATGGTGATTTTCATAAGTTGCTTGCTAAATATGATGTTAACCATAGAATTGCATCACCCTATCATCCTCAATCTAGTATTCAAGTTGAACTTAGCAATAGAGAAATAAAATTGATATTACAAAAACTGTCAATTTGGGCCTATAGCACAGCGTATAAAAATCCTATGGGCATGTCTCCATATAAAATGATTTATGGAAAAGCTTGTCATTTACCTCTTGAGTTAAAACATAAAGCATATTGGGCAATTAAAGAACTCAATTACGACTTCAAACCAATGTTGGCAATATCGCTTATCGGGAACTTATCGGTCGACCCATGATAAGGGGTAAATCGGCCAGTTTATCGGCATATCGGCCGATTTATCACCATATCAGATGATTTATCGGCCGATTTATCTTATCGGTGAGACACGGGTAAGCGATCAATCGGCCGATATATCGGAATATCGGAAGATATCTTGAACAGTGCTTCAAACTTGCTGGTGAAAAGAGGTTATTTGGTATTAGCTCACTGGATGAATGGAGAACCCAAGCTTATGAAAATGCCAAACTATTTAAAGAAAAGGTAAAAAGATGGCATGACAAAAGAATCCAAAAGCGGGAATTCAAAGTTGGTGAATATGTTCTATTGTACAATTCACATTTTAGATTCATTGCAGGAAAACATCTTTCCAAATGGGAAGGACCATACATCATCGAAGAAGTTTATCGCTCTGGAGCTATCAAGATCAATAATGCCGAAGGTACCAACCCGAAGGTGGTTAATGGACAAAGAATTAAGCACTATATTTTAGGTACACCTATTAATGTTCAAACTAACATTATCCAAACCATGACACCGAAGGAACACATAAAAAAACCTTCCGGAACACTCCAGAACCCTGAAAAAAAGAGGAGGTATGTGATACGGTAAGTAAATGAACTCCAAAAAATCCGCAAAAATATTTTCTATCAGTTTTGGAATATTACAAAAATAGGAAAATAAAATAACCGGGAAGGCAACCCAAGTGCCCACAAGACACTAGGGCGCGCCTGCCCCACCTGGCACGCCCTGGTGGGTGGTGGGCCCCTTAAGCACCTTCCTGACTCCGTTTTCCTTCCATATGCTTGTTTCCCAAGATAAAAATCTTTATATATACCCCGGATGATTTGACCACTTCATCATAGAGAAATCTTCTGTTCTTGTTTCGTGTTGTCCCTCCTCCAACCACATGGAAGATGATGCTTGGTTGCTACAAGATGAGCTAATGGGAGAGGGAATTGAGGAGGTTTCCATGGAGGATGATGAAGGGAACTCACTTGGAGTCCACCCTCCAGTCTCCGAGAGGGGCACGTTAGCTGGCATATCCACTCTTCCAAACCCCCATTAAGCCATGAGATCAGGAAATGACCAAGAGATCTCTGGAGCTCAAGAAGGACTCCCTCCAAGGAGGCCTCTGCACAAGTTACATAGAAACTATTTTCACAATTTGATTCACCATTATGGGTTTGAGAATACTCCTCGTATGCACATATCGTCCAATTGGGACATATCCCATCCAAGAGAAAGTGATGCAGGAACAAACACTTGGGGACCAGAGAATAAACATATCATGGCTGAAGTGAATAGGAACACTAAGTTGCTTCATCGAGCCCTCTGAGAGATCCAAAATTTGAGGGAAGCACTCATGCATATTTTGGAGGACAAGCCAAAACGACCTACCTCTTCATCACCAAAGGAGACTTGAGTACACTGGTATGGGCACTCCCCTTGGCTTGTGCCAAGCTTGGGGGAGAGGCCCTGGTATAGTATCACCATCATTTTTATTACCTTTACCTATCTTAGTTTGATCCTTAGTTATTTCATGAATTAGTTGAATAAAAGTTTAGTATGATCTATTTTCAGTGCTAATTTCGTGATCCATCTATCTATGTAATCGAGTGAGAGTTATATAATAAAGTTTAGTTTGAGTTTTTGCTTCTTTACTTTTCTGTTTCAATCAAAATAAAATAAAATTATGGAGAATATCATATGCTAATCTTATGGTAAGTAATGACATCACATTTGGAAAAATATAAGTGGTAAAATTTGTTGAAAGTTGACAAACATAGCATTGGTCAATAATGCAATTCATGAAAGAATTAACAAGGGAAGAGAAGATTCACATGCAAATACACTATCTTGGACATCTTTTATGATTGTGAGCCCTCACTAAATATCTTATGCCAAACTGTTGATGTTGGACAAGGAAGACAACATAATGATTTATGTTTGTTCATATCCACATAGAAGTTATATTGCCATAGATCCTTCAACATGTGGTGCTTGCTCAATATCTTTTCTAGCTAAAAATCCGCACTAAGTAGAGATCCAAAAGCCTTAAACCCAAACTCAATTGTTGAGAGTCCACCATACCTACCTATGGATTGAGTAAGATCCTTCAAATAAGTTGTTGTCGGTGCAAAAAGGCAATAAAATTTGCTTCTAAATGAGTTTGATCCTTTAGTGTAAGGGAAATTAAGCATTGTACGAACTTGTGATGACAAAGTAATAAAAGCGACGGACTGCATAACAAAGGTTGCTATCAAAATGGGCAATATAACATGTTGTTCTTTTGCATTAAGAGATTGTGCATACAAACCAAAAAGCGCATGACAACCTCTGCTTCCCTCTGCGAAGGTCCTATCTTTTACTTTTATGTATTTACTTTTTACAAAAGAGTCAATGTATTCTTCGCCATTCCTTTTATTTTTCTCTTTGGCAAGCATCATGTGGTAGGGAAAGATCTAGGCACATATATCCAGTTGGATATGAGTAGGCATGAGTTATTATTGTTGACATCACCCTTGAGGTGAATAAGTTGGGAGGCAAAACTATAAGCCCCTATCTTTCTATGTGTCCGTTTGAAACTTTTTGTTCATATATATGTTGTGAGTGTTAGCAATAATAGAAGATTAAATGATGGTTAAGTATGTGGACTTGCCAAGAGGCTCCGATACGAGACCCTTCCTGAAAATATGATGAATTGTAGTTGTAAAATTGATTGAGAACATAGTTTAATGGTTTTTAATAAAGTTTATACTTTTTACTTCGATGTTGTGATGAATTGTTACTTGTTCATAAGAAGTTATATGATAAGTTTCATGATAGATTTTGTTGCTATTATAATAATGAGCATGATGCTACTATGTTCGTATTTTGTTTTTATCGACACCTCTCTCTCAAAACATGTGGACATGATTTTTGATATCAGCTCTCGCTCGAGGACAAGCAAGGTATAAGCTTGGGGGAGTTGATACGTCCATTTTGCATCATGTTTTTCCTACTGTTATTTAAAGACATATAACTAAGCACTTTTCCAGCCATCTTAGGCTATTAGCATTCGCAACCATTGGATCTTCAGTTTTAGACAGTTTCGACCGTCCGATTTCTCCTAACCTAATCCAGCATCTGCTCCCTTCGTACGCAACAGTTGAGCAGTATGTATGCTGGGCCGCTGCTCCGGTAACATTTTTGAGCATCTGATGAGAAATTGGGCCTAATGGGCTTCTACCATTCTCAGTCCATGCAGCCAGAAAAAAGTACAAGCCCATACGCGTCCCTCCTTCCGTCCACCCGGACACAGCCATGGGCGTGACGGCCAATGTTGGGCGGGAGTGATTCCCATGGCAACCGTGTTTGGGTTCTGACTGACGCGACTGATGGCAACGCATGCCGATTGTGCTTCATGTCGGACAGAGATGGGTCGGGGGTAGCCAATCATCAATCATCGATTCTGCACCACTCACTAGCGATTGAGGGAGTGATTCACTCCTATACAGATTTAATACCAATTGATGCGCACCACTGGCCGTAGGACGTTAATTGTAGGTCAGTTATCAAGACACTTCTTCTTCCTGTACTCCATGTGGTGTCCATATATTACCTCGTTCCTACCTCGCATCTGGCTAAGTGGCGACCAAGGTTGTGGACCAACGGTTGTTCTTTCCTCTTGGATCCCTCACTCTCTGTCCATGGCACAGCGACCAGGCTGTCGGGAGTGAACTGGCTGCTAGGCAAACCGAGGCGGGAGCATGACCTGGCCAATGAGGAGCAGGAGTGGCTCCGTCGGGAGTTGTCTCACAAGGAGGCCGAATGCAAGCGCTAGTACTACACAAATTCCAGTAAAAAAGGGGCACATGTGGCTCCAAAGTATCCATGGCTGATTAGATAATTCTGTTGGAGATATGGGGATTAATTTGATACTACATTCCTTGCTAAATTTACTGAAACAAATGCCTAGAAATTTTGGACTTAGCACTGACTTTTATTGCTCCACGGACTGTAATAGAGATGCATTAAAACATACTAATAGAATTTCTTCAAAGTATCACCTTATTACTAATTTTAACAGGAAGTAGGTTTGATTTTTTGAAGAGATATTTGGGTTGACGCCTCCAAAAGTTATGACACGTAGGTCACATATTGTTGATTACATTCATCCAAGATTTGGGTCTCTGATTTTGCAGCATGCCAATGTTTTTATAATTTATTGAAAAGGTAGGGCTTAATATTTACTCACTATCAATCCTTTATTGGTAGTAAAAGAAATTCATGGAAATCTTATTATAGAGTTACCAGTTAGGTGTGGCAAAGCTGGCGCACTAGTTTACTTTCATTTTTTTCATAATTATATATGTATTGGTTTCTTATAGTTCAGGCAAATCATTAGCTAGACTTAGGTGGATGGGTGAACGGAAGAGATGAGGAAACTAACAATATTTTTTTAGGAAACTAACTGCTGGAAATATTCCCTAGAGGCAATAATAAAGTGGTTATTATTATATTTCCTTAATCATGATAAAAGTTTATTGTTCATGCTATAATTGTATTGATCGAAAACTTAAATACATGTGTGAATACATAAACAAATACCAAGTCCCTAGTAAGCATCTACTACACTAACTCGTTGACCAAAAGATGGTTAAGGTTTCCTAACCATTGATACGTCTCCAACGTATCTATAATTTTTGATTGCTCCATGCTATATTATCATCTGTTTTGGACATTATTGGGATTTATTATTCACATTTATATTATTTTTGGGACTAACCTATTAACCGGAGGCCCAACCCAGAACTGCTGTTTTTTTTTGCCTATTTTAGGGTTTCAAAGAAAAGGAATATCAAACGGAGTCCAAACGGAATGAAACCTTCGGGAACGTGATTTTTGGAACGAACAAGGTCCAGGAGACTTGGACCCTACGTCAAGCAACCAACAGGGAAGCCACGAGGTAGGGGTGCGCCTACCCCCCCAGGCACGCCCTCCACCCTCGTGGCCCCCCTGTTGCTCCACCGACGTACTCCTTCCTCCTATATATACCTACATACCCCCAAACAACCAGATACGGAGCCAAAACCCTAATTCTACCGCCATAACTTTCTGTATCCACGAGATCCCATCTTGGGGCCAATTCCGGAGCTCCGCCGGAGGGGGCATCGATCACGGAGGGCTTCTACATCAACACGATAGCCTCTCCGATGAAGTGTGAGTAGTTTACCTCGGACCTTCGGGTCCACAGTTATTAGCTAGATGGCTTCTTCTCTCTTTTTGGATCTCAATACAAAGTTCTCCCCCTCTCTTGTGGAGATCTATTCGATGTAATCTTCTTTTGCGGTGTGTTTGTTGAGACCAATGAATTGTGGGTTTATGATCAAGTTTATCTATGAACAATATTTGAATCTTCTCTGAATTCTTTTATGTATGATTGGTTATCTTTGCAAGTCTCTTCGAATTATCAGTTTGGTTTGGCCTACTAGATTGATCTTTCTTGCAATGGGAGAAGTGCTTAGCTTTGGGTTCAATCTTGCGGTGTCCTTTCCCAGTGACAATAGGGGCAGCAAGGCACGTATTGTATTGTTGCCATCGAGGATAACAAGATGGGGTTTTCATCATATTGCATGAGTTTATCCCTCTACATCATGTCATCTTGCTTAAAGCGTTACTCTGTGCTTATGAACTTAATACTCCAGATGCATGCTGGATAGCGGTCGATGTGTGGAGTAATAGTAGTAGATGCAGACAGGAGTCGGTCTACTTGTCTTAGACGTGATGCCTATATACATGATCATACCTAGATATTCTCATAACTATGCTCAATTCTGTCAATTGCTCAACAGTAATTTGTTCACCCACCGTAAAATACTTATGCTCTTGAGAGAAGCCACTAGTGAAACCTATGGCCCCCGGGTCTATCTTCCATCATATTAATCTTCCAACACTTAGTTATTTTTATTGCCTTTTATTTTACTTTGCATCTTTATCATAAAAATACCAAAAATATTATCTTATCATATCTATCATATCTCACTCTCGTAAGTGACCGTGTAGGGATTGACAACCCCTTATCGCGTTGGTTGCGAGGATTTATTTGTTTTGTGTAGGTGCGAGGAACTGGCGCGTAGCCTCCTACTGGATTGATACCTTGGTTCTCAAAAACTGAGGGAAATACTTATGCTACTTTGCTGCATCACCCTTTCCTCTTCAAGGGAAAACCAACGCAGTGCTCAAGAGGTAGCAAGAAGGATTTCTGGCGCCGTTGCCGGGGAGTCAACATACCAAGTACCCATCACAAACCCTTATCTCCCGCATTACATTATTTGCCATTTGCCTCTCGTTTTCCTCTCCCCCACTCCACCCTTGTCGTTTTATTCGCCCTCTCTCTCTCTATCCTCCCTCTCTTTCTCTATTTGCCTCTTTTTTGCCCGTTCCTCGTTTGCTTGTGTGTTGGATTGATTGCTTGTCACGATGGCTCAAGATAACACTAAATTGTTTGACTTTACCAATACGAACAACAATGATTTTATTAGCACTCCGATTGCTCCTCTTACCGATGCTGAATCTTGTGAAATTAATGCTGCCTTGCTGAATCTTGTCATGAAAGATCCGTTTTCCGGCCTTCCTAGTGAAGATGCCGCTACCCATCTAAATAGCTTCGTTGATTTGTGTGATATGCAAAAGAAGAAAGATGTGGATAATGATATTTTTAAATTGAAGTTATTTCCTTTTTCGCGTAGAGATCGTGCTAAGGCTTGGTTTTCGTCTTTGCCTAAAAATAGTATTGATTCTTGGAATAAGTGCAAAGATGCTTTTATCTCTAAGTATTTCCCTCCCGCTAAGATCATCTCTCTTAGAAATGATATTATGAATTTTAAGCAACTTGATCATGAACATGTTGCACAAGCTTGGGAGAGGATGAAATTAATGATACGTAATTGCCCTACGCATGGTTTGAATTTGTGGATGATTATACAAATTTTTTTATGCTGGATTGAATTTTGCTTCTAGAAATCTTTTAGATTCGGCTGCAAGAGGCACTTTTATGGAAATCACGTTAGGATAAGCTACTAAACTCCTAGATAATATTATGGTTAATTATTCTCAATGGCACACTGAAAGATCTACTAATAAAAAAGTGCATGCGATAGAAGAAATTAATGTTTTGAGTGGAAAGTTGGATGAACTTATGAAATTATTTGCTACTAAGATTGTTTCTTCTGATCCTAATGATATGTGAGGGAGTCCTGGATTAGGGGGTGTTCGGATGGCCGGACTATACCTTCAGCCGGACTCCTGGACTATGAAGATACAAGATTGAAGACTTCGTCCCGTGTCCGGAAGGGACTTTCCTTGGCATGGAAGGCAAGCTTGGCGATACGGATATGTAGATCTCCTACCATTGTAACCGACTTTGTGTAACCCTAACCCTCTCCGGTGCCTATATAAGACGGAGGGTTTTAGTCCGTAGGACAACATTCAGAACAACAATCATACCATAGGCTAGCTTCTAGGGTTTAGCCTCTCCGATCTCGTGGTAGATCTACTCTTGTACTACCCATATCATCAATATTAATCAAGTAGGACGTAGGGTTTTACCTCCATCAAGAGGGCCTGAACCTGGGTAAAACTTCGTGTCCCTTGCCTCCTGTTACCATCCGGCCTAGACGCACAGTTCGGGACCCCCTACCCGAGATCCGCCGGTTTTGACACCGACATTGGTGCTTTCATTAAGAGTTCCTCTGTGTCGTCACCGTCAGGCTTGATGGATCCTACTATCATTGATAGTGATGCGGTCCAGGGTGAAACTTGTCTCCCCGGACAGATCTCTGTCTTCGGTGGTTTTGCACCGCGGGCCAATTCACTTGGCCATCTGGAGCAGATCGAAAGCTATGCCCCTGGCCATCAGGTCAGATTTGGAAGTTTAAACTACACAGCTGACGTCTGCGGGGACTTGATCCTCGACGGATTCGAGCCACTACCGAGCGCGCCGCACTGTCAAGACGAGCATGATCTAGCTCTGCCGCCGAACAGTGCCCTGGAGGCCGCACCCGCATCGGCTTCGACCCTTAATTCAGAGCCAATCACGCCGATCGAGGATGGGTGGTTGGACGCCGCCTCGGGGGCTGCAATCCCAACGGCGATCGAGCCAAACACCAGCCCCGCACTCCGCGAGACTCGTGACTCCAAGGAGCCGGAGTCCTCTCCGGACTCCGAACCCTCTGCGCCCCTGCCGATTGAATCCGATTGGGCGCCGATCGTGGAGTTTACTGCCGTAGACATCTTTCAGCACTCGCCCTTCGGCGATATTATGAAATCACTAAAGTCTCTCTCTTTGTCAAGAGAACCCTGCCCGAATCATGGCCAGCAGGATTATGATGCGAAAGACGAAGAAATTCGACGCCCACCCACCACCCACTTTGTAGCCACTGTCGACGATTTAACCGACATGCTCGACTTCGACTCTGAAAGCATTGACGGTATGGACGATGATGCGGGAGGCAAAGAAGAACCACCGCCCACAGGGCGCTGGACGCCCACCTCATCATATGACGTATACATGGTGGACGCACCAAAAGATGACGACGAGGAGCGGAAGGACGCACCCAAGGCTTGTTCCCTCGAGAAGCAGTCAAAGCGGCGATGCAAGCGCCGCCCCAAATCCCGCCTCGACAGAAATAACGATCACACAGACCCAGCGCTGGAGCAGGGCAAACCGCTGCCGGACAGCGGCAATCCGGATAATCAAACCGAACAAACAAATTCTATCAAGGATAATAGTCCGGACGGCATAACGCCAGACAGGCACCCGAAGAAGCAGAATGCCCGTAAAAGGCTTGTTGCCACCGCGAGGAGACTTAAAAAGCAGAAGCAAAGGCACAAGGCTGCGCAAGACACACTCCAAATCAGATGGAGTAAAATACTCAACACAGCAGCGAGGTACGGCGACAATCGCCCCTCCAAGAGCTACCCAAAGCGGAAGCTGCTACCTGAATTCGATGAGGAGGCCTCAGCCCCCCACAACCAAACATCAAAGCAGCCACCCGGCCAGATAGACGACCCCTCTACCAACACAGAGCGGCATACAACGCCACTCACAATACAACACGCGACCCATGCGAGGGCTCGCACCCAAAGGACGGCGCAACAAGATCCATCTATGGACCACGCAAGCGCGCCCCAGCATACAATGCAACACAACAAACATCCGAACAACGCGGTACACCCAGCTACAGGGGTGCTGCACACCCCGTATGTTTCACCGATGAGGTGCTGGACCATGAATTTCCAAAGGGATTCAAACCCGTAAACATAGAGACATACGACGGAACAACAAACCCTGGGGTCTGGATTGAGGACTACATCCTTCATATCCATATGGCTCGAGGAGATGATCTCCACGCCATCAAGTACTTACCCCTCAAGCTCAAAGGGCCAGCTCGTCACTGGCTTAAAGGCCTCCCCGAAAGCTCCATTGGAAGTTGGGAAGAGCTCGAAGACGCCTTTCGGGCAAATTTTCAAGGGACTTATGTCCGACCTCCGGATGCGGACGATTTGAGTCATATAACTCAACAGCCCGGAGAGTCAGCCCGAAAGCTTTGGAACAGGTTTCTTACAAAAAAGAACCAGATTATCGACTGTCCGGACACCGAAGCCTTGGCAGCTTTTAAGCATAGCGTCCGTGACGAATGGCTCGCCAGACACCTCGGCCAAAATAAGCCGAGAACGATGGTCGCATTAACAAGCCTCATGACCCGCTTTTGCGCAGGTGAGGACAGCTGCCTAGCCAGATGCAGCACCAGCGACCCCAGTACATCTGAAGTTAGAGATGGAAACGGGAAATCACGGCGCAACAGCAATAACAAACGCCGGAATAAAGAAGACAACATGAAGGGCACGATAGTAAATGCCGGATTCAAAAGCTCTCGGCCAGGTCAGCAAAAGCCGCCCTCTAAAGGCACCAGGGATGAACTGTCCAGCCTCAACAAAATTCTGGACCAAGTATGTCAGATCCATAGTACCCATGGTAAACCTGCTAATCATACCCATAGATAATGTTGGGTCTTCAAGCAGTCCGGCAAGCTCAACGCCGTACACAAGGGGGAGGATACACCAAGTGAAGACAAGGACGAGCCTCACAAGCAAGACACTGGGGAACAAAAGAAATTTCCACCAGAAGTCAAAACAGTAAACGTGTTACACGTGATCAAGGGAAAAAACAACACGGCACTCCCAGGAAAACATACCCAAGTGCCTGTCACCGCGAAGTCATGCCACTGGTCGTCTCAACCGATCACTTTCGACCATCGCGATTACTCAGCAAGTATCCAACGCGCAGGATGGGCTGCCCTGGTATTAGACCCAGTAATTGGCGGATATCACTTCACACGAGTCTTGATGGACGGTGGCGGCAATTTAAACCTAATATATCAGGATACAATCCGCGGTATGGGGTTAGACCCAACAAAAATTCGCCATAGCAATACTACCTTTAAAGGAGTAACGCCAGGCCTAGGGGCTCGTTGTACAGGCTCTCTCCTGCTACAAGTTATATTTGGCTCCCCCGATAACTTCCGTCGCAAGCATTTAACCTTCCACATCGCTCCGTTCCAAAGTGGCTATCAAGCACTGCTCGGACGTGAAGCTTTCGCTCGCTTTAATGCAATACCACACTACGCCTCCCTCACACTCAAGATGCCCGGTCCACGTGGCATCATTTCAGTGAATGGAAATATCAAGCGATCTCTGCACGCCGAAGAGAGTGCGGCTGCCTTGGCAGCCGCACACTAAAGGCGCCCGGACCAGATCAAGTCCGGCGCCGCTATTTATACCGAATAAATGGTCACACCCCTATTTGTCAATACAAGGGGCTCAACGCGCGCAGACAAGTGGCAATTTTTTTCTCATCTTGAATTATACATGGTTTCTTTAAAAACTATATTTTTGCACGACAACTTTTTAACCTAAATTCCTCTCTTTTACAGATGATCATCGTGCTACGCCCGTCCAGGATACGGCACAACGGATACACAGGCGCAGACATGCAGCAGGGACCTGCTCCAAGGATTCTTTTTAGATTAAGACCCTGTGTAAACCTTTTTTACTATCTCTTGTTGATACATATCCACCGTCGAGAAGGATGCTGACGTCTTGGCATGTGGCCACGCCAGAACAATGCACGTACCTGGACACACGGGGCTTCTTACAAAGGCCATTATTTAGGCCCGGTTTATACCACAAAGACCGAATACCTTAGGGAGTGTTAGGCGTCGTGAGTTTGGCCCTATATGCATCAGCTTCGAATCATTGTCTTTGGTCAAATGTTGGGTTTGCCCGGCTCCTGTGTTTTGGTGCCTTACGTTCCGCTTTACCGGCTAAGGTAGCACTAGGAGAACTACTGCGATTGTGCCCTGGTTCATCCAGACGAGCACCTCAGTAGAGAAAGCCGAAAACTGACTGTCATGATATAGCGTGAGACTGGTCAACCACTCGATGACCTGTTGGAATGTTAGAATTCCTCCTCCTTAACGATGGGCTGTTTTCCGGCCAGGAATGTACGCACCCTGGGATCGAGAGAGTGCGGAGCCACCAGGGGCTATCTAGTAGCCCCACTGTCAAACTCCTATGGCTAAGTGAAAGTGCTAAAGCATTATAGTCCAGTTGCCTCGCTCGCTTTGCTATCACCTCCTTAATAGGACCAAGACGTTGGGTTAAGTGTGAACGCGTGTTTTTTGCAAGCACCTCCGCATTATATGCGTGGGGGTTGAAGCCGACGGCCGCAATCTTTCAGGTTATACACATGTATACATAAACGGCCGCCCAGGAGGCATCATATTACTTTCAGGCAAAAGTATAAAAATAGCCTTATAAAACTTTATAAAAGCATTTCGCTTACAATGAGATTACATATCACTCAAACATAATATTTTTTGAGCACTGGGTCTCTATCAAACGAGCACCCTCAAGAACTTCTTCAAAGTAGTGCTCAGCAGCCATTCGGCCTATGGCCGAATCCCACGCTGCAACAGTGGTAGCATCCATCTCCGCCCAGTATGCTTTAACACAGGAAAAGGCCATCCGTGAGCCCTCTATGCACGCCGACCTCTTCATCGCATCAATGCGCAGCACCACGTCAAGGAGTTGTTGCACCAAGCTGAAATAGTTGTTTGGTTTTGGCCTTTCCGGCCATAGCTGATCCACAACAGACCTCATGGCGAGTCCGGACAACCTATTCAGTTCGGCCCATTCGGCTAATTGGTCAGTCAATGAAAGCGGATGCTCGGGAGAATGGAATTGTGTCCAAAACAGCTGGTCAACTTCACGGTCCGTCTGACCCTGGAAGTACTTGGCCGCATCGGCAGCGCTCGCCGCCAAATCCATATACACATCATCCGAACTCCACAACCTATCCAGAGGGGTATACCATGGATCTCTGAACTTCCTCCGCAACATAAAGGATTTCCCAGCTACAATATCCCCGGCTTCCCGCAGCTCCTCCTTCTTCACCCTCATAGCAGAGCGGATGTCTTTTTTCATCGCAGCAGCCTTCTCAAGGTCCGATGCCTTCGCTAGGTTTTCCTTTTCAAGAACCCGGCAACGGTCGGCGGTGGCTTTTAATTCTATGGCCATCTTGGCCATCTTATCTCGGCTCTCGCCATGCGCGGCCTTCTCGTCTTTCAACTCTTCGGCCGCCTTCAAAGCAGCCGCATTACCAAACCTCGCTTGTTCCTTGGCTCGGGCAAGTTCTGCCTGCAAGGCTTCAACAGTGGCAGCTCCATCTGCAGTCACAACATATTAAAGATACTGGCATCATGCTGCTCTTACTATGTGGCGTTTACCAGATAATGACGCTTAACATGTGCCTCGTCAAGCCTTTTGTTAACAAGCTCGATGTCGGCGTCTGCCGTATCCAACTGCCGTTTTAAATGGGCAAACTCGCTAGTCCGGCTAGCCACCGGAACTTCCATCACCTGCACATAGAGGCAGTATGGTTATTACCTGGGAACATGATCCTCTGTTCATCGTCGTTTCCGATGACAACCAGAGTCTCAGGGGCTACTATCTACACAGGGCACACCTAGCATGTGCAGGACTATCATACATTATTTTACGTACCTCAAAGCCTGTCAGTAGACTCATAAAAGCTTCATGCAATCCGCTTTCGACGGACAAGATTCTCTCCATCACCGTATTCATCAGCATATGGTGTTCATCTGAGATGGCCGCTCGCCCCACCAACTCCCTCAGAATATCCGATCGCACACCAGACGGTGCCGGACTCTTTTTTCTGCTCTCTTCGGGAGCCGGACACTGGGAGGTTTGGGGGTCAATGGGATTATCTTCTGGCCTCACCGGACTCGGAGAGGCCCTCCGCGACGACACTTCAGGGTCGCCCGCTTCCGGAGCGGAGGAGTCCGGAGGAGGCGTTTCGCTCTCCATCATCTCTGGAAGAAGATCCCCCGAAGATGAGCTCATCTAAGAGGGGCTAAGGCCCGAACTGCAAAGGTATATGCGGTGGTTATTTTCTCAGAAGAAAAAGATGGCATACCTGTACTATTAAAGTATTTTGGGTCACTTATGACTCGCTGGAGAATTGATCCCCCCGCGGACTTTGTGCGACAAAAGCACCCCCCAAGGTAGGACCCTCTGTGGGAGACTTCTTCTCCCGTTTGGAAGCTTCGGCTTCCGAATCCCAGGGCGCAGTCCTTTTCCTCCTTTGGTCGTCTTCCTTCATGGAGATGCTCGCTCCCTCGGTTAGAATGGGCGGCGTTGGGGGCCCGCATCCGCCCGTATTATCCTCCCCAGTATCTTCCTTCAAGGGCTCCGGGCAAGGTGCGACATGGAGCATCTTTTCCAATACCGGATTGTCCAAACCCTCAGGGAGGGGGGCCGAACACCGAATCAACTTCGCCTTTGTTAGTTAGTTCTGGTCAAAAAGCGAACTCTCAGAAATAACTTCATAACAAATGAGAGATAGTATGTTCGGCCGGAAGATTCCTTACCTGTTCGGCGACGCGGTTACTGCTCAGGCCCACGTCCTCGGTGACTTCCGGAAACTCTACCTGAGGTCCGAAGAATGACTTGTACATCTCCTCGTGCGTCAGGCCGAGGAAATTTTGAATGACACGCGGTCCCTCGGGATAGAACTCCCACAAGCGAAGGGGCCGGCGTTTGCAAGGCTGGACTTGAAGAACCAGCATAACTTGTATTACTGCAACCAAACTAAAATCTCCATTGAAGAGATCTTGAATGCGGCTTTGCAGTATAGGCACGTCCTTGGCTGGACCCCAGCTCAGACCTCTACTGATCCATGACATCAGTGGTGGTGGAGGGCCCGAGCGAAAAACAGGGGCGGCCGCCCACTTGGCACTTCTAGGAGCCGTGATGTAGAACCACTCCTGTTGCCACAATTCTGACACCTCTCGAATGGAACCTTTGGGCCATGCAGCTCCTATCATCTTGCATATTGAGGCACCTCCGCACGCTGCATGTTGCCCCTCGATCATCTTCGGCTTTACTTCAAAGGTCTTGAGCCATAGGCCAAAGTGAGGGGTAACCCGGAGGAAGGCCTCACACACGACAATAAATGTCGTGATATGAAGCAAGGAGTCCGGAGCTAGATCATGGAAATCTAGCCCGTAATAAAACATCAAACCCCTGATGAAAGGATCCAAAGCAAGGCCTAGACCTGGAGGAAGTGGGAGACGAACACGACATTCTCGTTGGGTTCGGGGGAGGGGACGGCCTGCCCTCGGGCAGGCAACCGATGCAAAACCTCGGCGGTCAGATATCTGGCCTCCCTCAACTTTTTGATGTCTTCTTCCGTGACGGAGGAAGGCACCCATCAGCCTTGAAGGCTAGATCCGGACATGATTGAAGGTTCGGAGCACCTGACCTGAACTTTGGGTGTTTGAGCTTGAGGTGGGGGAAGGATTCGATTGAGCACGGGAGGGAAAAAATAAAAGCCTTGTCCCTTTATAAAGAGGGTGAATATCAAGCGTCCTCTTCGTGGCTGTTTGGACATGCCTATAGTCTAGGAGTCCTAGAAGCGGTTGGGTTACCCACGCCCGTATTGATGAGAATCCCGGAATAAGGGGACACGATATCTGCTTTAACAAGACGTGCGAAGGAAACCGCCTCGCATGACGCACTGAGGTGGGATAATAAAATGTTTCGAATAAAGGCTTGGCCGTGGTGCGATGTCACACTATGGAATACGTCAGCAGATTAGATTTGTGTAAATATTAATCTCTCTATGGCAATATGTGGAAACTTATTTTGCAGAGCCGGACACTATCTTTGTGTTCAAAATCTTCTATGAAGTACTTGGAGGAGGAACCCGCCTTGCAATGCCGAAGACAATCTGCGCACCGGACTCGTCGTCATTGAAGCCTGGTTCAGGGGTGTCAGGACCCCGACTCAATGCCACATCGATCGAGCATGTAACACCTCATATCACTTTGCGGCCTCACGCACGGTATTCCCACGGGTGTCGCCTTACCTTTGCCCGGGACCGTTTGCGTCTTTTGGCACACGTATATGATAGTGTCACTAGCATCCATATGATAAGGAGCCCAGGCTGACATGGCTAGTCGTAAACCCAAAGTGGCACAAACTTACAGGGACAGGCATCCATGACCCAACATCGAACGTGTCGGTCATCAGCGAGTGAATCCAGGCTATAGCACTGGGCTAGCAGGACTCCGGTGAACCGGGCTGTAGCGGGCTAACAGGACTCCGGTATTCATCGCGTGACATTTCCCCGAAGGGACAGACACAGGAACGAAGAAGGACACATGCCGGCCAGCCTAAGTGTTCCGGAGCAGTAGCAAGCTACCATGGCTCGGTGGAAACACTAGGAGACATTTCCCGGTAAGAGAGGCTACTAAGGATAAACAACTAGATAGTCAGATCCCACACATACCAAGCATTTCAATAACATACACACAATATGCTCGATATGTGCAAATACAACATGGCATCACAACATGACTCTACGACACAAGTATTTATCAATAGGCTCCGAGGAGCGAGATATTACAAACATGGGGTCTCATGACCCAACATTCAGAGCATACAAGTCAAAGCACAAGCGGAAGCTATCATGTCTGAGTACAGACATCTATAAATGAAAAAGGCTGAGAAGCCTGACTATCTACCAGATCCTGCCGAGGGCACAAGATCGTAGCTGAGGTAACAAGCTAAACGTCGAAGTCCATGTGGAACTACTAGTGAGACCGAAGTCTCTCTGCAAAAACATAAAATAGGCAAACGTGAGTACAAATGTACCCAGCAAGACTTACATCAGAACTAACTACATATGCATCATTATCAACAAGGGATGGTGGGGTTTAACTGCAGCAAGCTAGCTTTGACTCGGTGGCTATCCTGAACTACGACTGCAAGTAACTCTTTTGAGGTGGCGCACACGAGTCCACATATTCACCATATCAATACACCACTATGGATCCGCTCCCGTCTCCCTACGAGAACGCCATCCATAGCACTCACGCTTATCTTGCGTATTTTAGAGTATCCACTTTCACTTGTCTATGAACTGATATAAGCAACCCAGAAGTCCTTTTCCGCGGACACGGCTATTCGAATAGATGATGTTAACCCTGCAGGGGTGTACTTCTTCACACACGCTCTCACCACTTACCGCCGTTTACACGACATGTACTCGGCAACCTTCAAGCGGAAGCCCAACGTGGGTGTCGGCCACAGCCTGCCCAAACACTCGAGTCTCTAGTCCAGGTTTATCGCCTATTCGGGTTCCATCCATGAGGAGATCCGGCCGGAGTTTCGCTCACAGCCCCAAACGATGTGAACAGGGTTCCGTGACACCAAACGGGCGCCCGGTTTACCCGGCCACGTGCCTACCGCATCACAGCCCACCCCTACGGTCAGCGCTGCGCACGGCCTCCAGCATACTACAAACACCAGAAACTACTTGCAACTCCTGGACAGAGGACAAGGGTGATTAAGAAGCCGAGAGGGTCCATTGGTTTCGGGCCCAATGCGTGGTAGTAGCTGAATCATGGATCACAAACACAGAACTCAGTTCCTGAGGACGGCTGCAATGAGACAACCCACCATGTACTCCTACATGGCCTCTCACCGCTACCTTTACCAAATCGTGTTCACACACTTAGCTCTCAACAGTAGGACATGTTCACACACCTCTGATTCATCCCCGATGAATCAGACCCGACTCAACTCTAAGCAGTAGCAGGCATGACAAACAAGCAAGAATGAGTAGTCACAACAGGGCTCAAACAACTCCTACTCATGCTAGTGGGTTTCATCTATTTACTGTGGCAATGACAGGTCATGCAAAGGATAAAGGGGTTCAGCTACCGCAGCAAGTAACAGAGGAATCGTTGTTGTCCTAATGCAGTAAAAGAGAGCAGGAGCGAGAGAGTGGGATTTTATCGGAATGAACAAGGGGGTTTTGCTTGCCTGGCACTTCTGAAGATAACATTGAGTCTTCATCAGTGTCAACGATCACATCATCGGTATCACGTCTATCGAGAGGGGACAAATACCGGCAACACAGAAGGGAACACAATCAATGCAATGCACAATATGATGCATGATCATGACATGGCAAAATGAATGTGTTTTGGGCTAATGCAACTAGCAACAGATTAAATGAAGTTGGTTTGAATACAAGATTCAAATTCAAACTCCATATGTGATTATTCAAATGCCATTTAATTGATTTGTGCTATACAGCAGCTATAAGTTGTTCTAACATGCATGAAAATGGTACAGATGGATTCCTTGAATTTTTCTGATAATTTTTCATATATAAAGTATTTAATTTGGAGTTACGGTTGAATTTCTATGATTTTTAGAAGTTTATACAATTTTCTGGAATTTCCTGAATTATTTTAAAACCAGAAAATGATTTATTGCGTCAGCACTAGGTCATGCTGATGTCAGCAGGTCAACTAGGCGGGTCCAGGTCAAACCTGACAGTGGGTCCCGCGTGTCAGTGACTCAGTTGGTTAACCGGGTTGATTAGGGTTAAACTAATACTAACGAAAATGTCAGCAGGGCTGGGCCCACATGTCAGTGGCTTAAATAATTAACTAAATTAATTAGTGTTAACTAATCTAACACCTAAACTAATTAACAGGGGCTGGCCCCACCTGTCATCGACCCAGGGGGGGTTCCGCCCTGGTCAAGTGGGTCAACCCCACCGGCGACATGACGCCGGCGAGGCCAGATGCGGCGGCGGGCTTCGGAAATCGCCCTCAGGGCATCATTTCGAGCGCGGTTAGTTGCATTCAAACGCACGCAGTGGCACGCGTCGAACGGTGGTGGTGGCCGGACCTATGGTGGCCGGAGCCGACGACGGCGAGCTCCAAGGCGGCGGCCGGAGTTCGGGTGTGCTTGGAATCGGCGTTGTGGTGCACGGTGAGACGAACGGGTGGGCTAGATCGGCTCCTGGGAGCAGCGCGAGCGCGATGACATGCTCAGGGGCAAGCTGGGCTTGCTCAAGCCATGGTGACGACTTCGCCGGCGGCGAGCACAACTCGGCTATGTGCATCTGTGGCTAGGGCGCGAAATCGACGCGGGGAGAAGAGGGGAATCGACCGGAGGCTCACAGGGGTTGCGACGGTGGCCTCGGGGAGCTCGGGGAGGCGTCAGGGAGGGCACACGGTCGCCGGCGATCTCGGCGGCCGAAGCTTGAAGAAGAGGTCGGGGAAGCCGCTGCAGGGCGCGTCCGCTCATGTGGCTTGGTGGGGACGGTGTAGAGGTCAGCGGCGGAGCTTCTGGAACTGGCGGAAGGGCGAGGGAGGGCTGGTGGCTGCGGCTATGGCGAACGGCGGCGACGGCGACTCTCGGGTGAGCTCGGGGAAGGGAGTCAGGGGAGGGAGAGAGGGTGCAGCGAGTGAGGGAGAGGTGAGAGGGGGTCGGGGAGGCGCGTGGCGTCACCGGGGCGTCGAGGAGGAAGCAGGAGGTGGCCAGGGGAAGCAGGAGGTGGCCGAGGCCTCTCGGGCGCGCGCCACGCCTCGGTCCTTCTGGCGAGGAGGAAGACGACAGGGGGAGTGGAGATGGGCTGGGCCGTGCTGGGCCAGGTAAGTGGGCGCCAGGTAAGTTAGGTAGGTGGCCTGGTGGCCTTCTCTCCTTTTTATCTCTGTTTTATTCTATTTTATTTCTGTAGTTTGTTTTAGTTTAGTTAAATACTAAACCATTTTATAAAATCCTGAAAATAGTTATGTGGCTAGAACTAAAATATACCAAACCACATAAAAATGTTCCAGTATTATTGGACATATATTATTTATATATCAAATATATATCCAATGCAAATAGTTATTGGATTAATTCAAATGGTCAGAATAAATATTTCTGTGACTCCAAAAATATTGGTTTGAATTTTACCTCTTACCAACATTTCTATGGAATAACAGGAACATTTTCTTGGACTCATTTGAGAAGATTTAAATGTTGATCATTTTTAGAAGGTTTCTGAGGCTTTGAAAATTCCTCAATTCAAATTTCATTTGAATTAAAACATGATGCTCACATGAGGTCTAGCCTAGAGCATAGCAGGACCAGGGATGTGACAACTCACCCCCACTAAACAAGAATCTCGACCCGAGATTCAAGTGTAGGGTAAGACGATGGGGAACGCAACCTAACACAATCTTCACGATCCAGGTTGCCCTTCGTAGGACATTGATTCGATCACCATCATTGTCTTGATGTCTTGCTCTGAGAACTCTAGCTAATCATGACAAGAAGAGGAAAGGAAAACTCTAGAAGGATTGATCTTCTCGAAGATCGAACAACTCAGGATCAACTCATGGGATGAGACATTGACACATCTCTCGAGCTGAGACACGAAGCACACCTCTAGAGGGATGGAGTGGAACAGATGACGAGGGTTCACTAGGTAGACAACAATTCCACACCTAAGAAGGTGGTAAACGATTGTCAACGTAGCGAGGAGTTGAGTTGCCATGATACCACAACGATGCATCTTAGGGATGGTGACTCGTAGATATATCCCCTTAAGTGGCAAGAAGAATTACCTTTGATTCAAAGATCCTTGAAACTCTTTATACCAGCTTAAGGCAAATCATAATCGATCATTTAGAGGGGTTCGGTAGAATGGCATACCCGAACTTGGATGATGTGGATTACCTTGTTGAAGACAACGTAATGGATGAATTTGCTTACCACCGGAAATGGAAGAGACCCATGGTAGAATGGCACATTGGCGGTGCAAGCTGGGAACAAAATGCAAATGCTTGGAATGATTCTGGTAACTTGGGGAAGAACCCAACAATAGAGAGTGAATTCACTGTTTGAAAGGTCATAGCATTGCCGAGGAAACTGAGAGGAATCCCAGTTAGTGCCGATGATAACTCGTAGCGCTTGTGCGTGCTCTCAAGAACTTGAGCATTTCCATAATCATCAAGGTTCTACCAATATCTGTGTCAAGGATCCTGGCAACACAACTTGCTACCATGATGAATGGTGATGGAGGATGCAGATGCAAAGGGAGATAACACCTTCTCAGATTTCACCTTAGCGAGGCCAAGGGGACGAAATCTGGATGATCGACCGAGAGACATTTAGCACTCCGCTTCTAATGTTCTCCTTGATGTGCTAGTGTAACCCATTCATAGATATGGTTTGATATCTAGAACATCAAGTAAAAGGTCGGACTTCGGGAGCTCAAGAATCCATAAGGAGTAACTTATTGGAGTAAAACCCTACGAAATCCTTAGGGGAGGTGGCCAACTTCTTCAATCAAGATACTACAATAATAGGTCTTCCAGTTGGGTGTGTTGGCCACGACATCCACTTTACCGGTTATCGAGGGACCAATATTATAGTTCTTGGAAAATGTTCCAACCATCATATCTGCCTGAGATTCAGATCTGGTTGGTGTCAGGATATTCCAGACTCATCGAGTCTAGGAAGACAAATGAAAGTTTGCAACACAATTCGACGAGACAACGTTGCGAGATTCTCGGGGAATGAACTATGATAGTAAGCTCCAAAACATGAGCTGGTTCTGCTACCAACATGTGAACACGCGTCCCAGACAAACATGACCACGTGGTAGTCTTATAATAAAACACTACCGAGTTCAGGTGGGGAACCATCAACGAGGATATCAAAATCCTTGCATAAGGCATGCTCTTAAGAAGGAACTTCTTCTCCTTGAACAAATCAATCAGTGGCTTGGTGTGCTCGGAACACATATGGAATGAAGGTTGCAAGTCTCCAAACCATAGAGTACTTCGCACATATGCATGACTGACTTGGGATGATTCCAGAGGAAGCAAAACTAACTTTCTCAAATTCACGGCGGCAACTTTCACCAAATGCACGTGTATAAGAGGAAGTCACTCCTTTCATCAAACACATACTTCATGAGTTAGCATGAAGAAATGCTTTCGGAAGTTTCCAACACTAACTTGTTGTCCAACAAGATCATGGAGGAGATAAGGATGTTGTCAATGGGCTCAACAACAATTCATCTGGGTTTCCTTTTAAAAGGAATTCCATAGTTAAGTGAACAAGTGATAGCATTGGTCAGACCAAAGATGTAAGGGTGTATGCTCGAGGGATCAACCACGAGTAAGACAACATTATGAGCATCGTTGGTACTGATTTGATTTGACGATAGCCCACACTCAAATCAAGGATTGATAAGACAATAGTTCCAGCAACTGATCACAGGGACCAATCGATGAAATATCAATTTTCTTCAACACACACATACAAAGGGTATCCCTTTGAAATGAACTAAGTCAGGTAAGCTTTTATCTTCCAACTCTCCAAGTTGTTGCTTGGCTTAACAAACTAGCTCAGGGGTATCCAACACAGATTCTTGGAGAAAGGATGGTTTATAGAATAAACCAACTTGATCACGAGCTCAACATAACAGTCAGGTGACAACCTGGTGATACTTTCGGGAAGATATTCGGAAAATCATGAACCACCGATATGTTACTAGGCTCGAGAACAGTCTTGCTTTTCAGGGCAAGATGATATGATCAAATGAGCGAGGACTTGACAAAATCCTAACTCATCAATCGAAATGTGCACCAGGAAGATGAACAAGATAGCACGATCAATCTTAGAATGATGATTCAAGAACCAACACGTTAAGAATGAGGTTATTGTCCATTTAACTACCAAGCAACAAGGTTGCTAGGAGTATTGATTTCACACATCACGATTCACTTGTCGGCATTCCGGTTACAATAACACAGGAACCGAGGAATGAACAATGATGGCAAGAAGTATCATTGTATCAAGAGTTCATAGGATGGTGTGCAATTCCTATAACAATCCCGATATAAAGATGGTAATACTCCAAGGTAGAGCAGAGCAAAAGCAAGATTAGCAATTTGATCCGCGGAGTACGACTTCTTTGACCCAATCCTGGAAATGGAAGAGGTACTGGAGTTTGTTTCTCCTAGTCATTCAGGACAGAATGGCTTAACGAACCACAAGATTAAAAAGCATCGATGAACGAATGCACATATACTCTTGACTATCAATTGATAGACGAAGGTCAGTAGACAACTAAAAAGGGACAACTCAAAGGAACATATAACTTCCTGAGTTGTGGATGCATAGATTAGTATGTCAAACCAAGTTCAACATAATTCTTCCGGATAACCCATGCAGAAAGGTTGAGCTGGCAGAGTCACAACATAGCATGGAGAACTCATCGGGAGCACTCTTGTTGTCATCTTTTGGTTCAGAAGAACTCCTGCCAAGAATGGTTCATGGTAATTGGAAGAAGAATGTACCACGAACCTCGAGAACTATCGCAAAGGTTACTAATATCCTAAAGGAACTAGCAAACACTATCAACATGAGGTAAGTAGAGTGAATCTCGGGTTCAAAACCCAGGAGTAGAATACCTACTACTAAGTAGCATCACGGAATGCTTTCGAGAATAAAGGCCAGAATCATCACACTAGGACACAAATCATGGCTAGACCACTAGATGATCCCCTGAGACACCTAGGGTCATAATAATAATTCCAACATAAATGTCAAGGCAATAGAATACCTCAACTCAACAATTAGTGTGATTGAGCTGGCATAAAGGAACATCGAAACCAGAGGGAAAGGATTTTGCAAATGCATCAGACTATTTAGAAACCTGGGATGACTCGGACAGCATAACGGCTGTAAATGCTCAGAAAAGATTTGAGACATACTACAAAATGGTGGCATAACCACTCAGAAGCACAATATCAAGGTTCCGAGATCAACAATTAACATACGGAAGTAGTAGGAACTGAACTGAGACTTAAATCCAACAATCTTATAAGTCTACTGATTAGTAACACGTGATCCTAATAGAAAGAAGAGATAGCCTAGTTCTTAATCCCCGTAGAAGAGAAGATGATGACTCAGATCAGAAGGCCATGAGGTATAAGGAGTAAAAAGAGCCTTACGTTCCAACCCACAATCAATTCCCTTATATAACTAAAGAATTTCTAGACTCAACTTCGACCAGTTTGGCTTGGTAATCCTACAGGCAGTCAAGCTCTGATACCAACGCTGTCAGGACCCCGACTCAATGCCACATCGATCTAGCATGTAACACCTCATATCACTTTGCGGCCTCACGCACGGTATTCCCACGGGTGTCGCCTTACCTTTGCCCGGGACCGTTTGCGTCTTTTGGCACACGTATATGATAGTGTCGCTAGCATCCATATGATAAGGAGCCCGGGCTGACATGGCTAGTCGTAAACCCAAAGTGGCACAAACTTACAGGGACAGGCATCCATGACCCAACATCGAACGTGTCGGTCATCAGCGAGTGAATCCAGGCTGTAGCACTGGGCTAGCAGGACTCCGGTGAACCGGGCTGTAGCGGGCTAACAGGACTCCGGTATTCATCGCGTGACATTTCCCCGAAGGGACAGACACAGGAACGAAGAAGGACACATGCCGGCCAGCCTAAGTGTTCCGGAGCAGTAGCAAGCTACCCTGGCTCGGTGGAAACACTAGGAGACATTTCCCGGTAAGAGGGGCTACTAAGGATAAACAACTAGATAGTCAGATCCCACACATACCAAGCATTTCAATAACATACACACAATATGCTCGATATGTGCAAGTACAACATGGCATCACAACATGACTCTACGACACAAGTATTTAATCAATAGGCTCCGAGGAGCGAGATATTACAAACAGGGGGTCTCACGACCCAACATTCAGAGCATACAAATCAAAGCACAAGCGGAAGCTATCATGTCTGAGTACAGACATCTATAAATGAAAAAGGCTGAGAAGCCTGACTATCTACCAAATCCTGCCGAGGGCACAAGATCGTAGCTGAGGTAACAAGCTAAACGTCGAAGTCCATGTGGAGCTACTAGCGAGACCGAAGTCTCTCTGCAAAAACATAAAATAGGAAAATGTGAGTACGAATGTACCCAGCAAGACTTACATCAGAACTAACTACATATGCATCATTATCAACAAGGGGATGGTGGGGTTTAACTGCAGCAAGCTAGCTTTGACTCGGTGGCTATCCTGAACTACGACTGCAAGTAACTCTTTTGAGGTGGCGCACACGAGTCCACATATTCACCATATCAATACACCACTATGGATCCGCTCCCGTCTCCCTACGAGAACGCCATCCATAGCACTCACGCTTATCTTGCGTATTTTAGAGTATCCACTTTCACTTGTCTATGAACTGATATAAGCAACCCAGAAGTCCTTTTCCGCGGACACGGCTATTCGAATAGATGATGTTAACCCTGCAGGGGTGTACTTCTTCACACACGCTCTCACCACTTACCGCCGTTTACACGACATGTACTCGGCAACCTTCAAGCGGAAGCCCAACGTGGGTGTCGGCCACAGCCTGCCCAAACACTCGAGTCTCTAGTCCAGGTTTATCGCCTATTCGGGTTCCATCCATGAGGAGATCCGGCCGGAGTTTCGCTCACAGCCCCAAACGATGTGAACAGGGTTCCGTGACACCAAACGGGCGCCCGGTTTACCCGGCCACGTGCCTACCGCATCACAGCCCACCCCTACGGTCAGCGCTGCGCACGGCCTCCAGCATACTACAAACACCAGAAACTACTTGCAACTCCTGGACAGAGGACAAGGGTGATTAAGAAGCCGAGAGGGTCCATTGGTTTCGGGCCCAATGCGTGGTAGTAGCTGAATCATGGATCACAAACACAGAACTCAGTTCCTGAGGACGGCTGCAATGAGACAACCCACCATGTACTCCTACATGGCCTCTCACCGCTACCTTTACCAAATCGTGTTCACACACTTAGCTCTCAACAGTAGGACATGTTCACACACCTCTGATTCATCCCCGATGAATCAGACCCGACTCAACTCTAAGCAGTAGCAGGCATGACAAACAACATGAATGAGTAGGCACAATAGGGCTCAAACAACTCCTACTCATGCTAGTGGGTTTCATCTATTTACCGTGGCAATGACAGGTCATGCAAAGGATAAAGGGCTTCAGCTACCGCAGCAAGTAACAGAGGAATCGGGGTTCAGCTAATGCAGTAAAAGAGAGCAGGAGCGAGAGAGTGGGATTTTATCGGAATGAACAAGGGGGTTTTGCTTGCCTGGCACTTCTAAAGATAACATTGAGTCTTCATCAGTGTCAACGATCACATCATCGGTATCACGTCTATCGAGAGGGGACAAATACCGGCAACACAGAAGGGAACACAATCAATGCAATGCACAATACGATGCATGATCATGACATGGCAAAATGAATGTGTTTTGGGCTAATGCAACTAGCAACAGATTAAATGAAGTTGGTTTGAATACAAGATTCAAATTCAAACTCCATATGTGATTATTCAAATGCCATTTAATTGATTTGTGCTATACAGCAGCTATAAGTTGTTCTAACATGCATGAAAATGGTACAGATAGATTCCTTGAATTTTTCTGATAATTTTTCATATATAAAGTATTTAATTTGGAGTTACGGTTGAATTTCTATGATTTTTAGAAGTTTATACAATTTTCTGGAATTTCCTGAATTATTTTAAAACCAGAAAATGATTTATTGCGTCAGCACTAGGTCATGCTGATGTCAGCAGGTCAACTAGGCGGGTCCAGGTCAAACCTGACAGTGGGTCCCGCGTGTCAGTGACTCAGTTGGTTAACCGGGTTGATTAGGGTTAAACTAATACTAACGAAAATGTCAGCAGGGCTGGGCCCACATGTCAGTGGCTTAAATAATTAACTAAATTAATTAGCGTTAACTAATCTAACACCTAAACTAATTAACAGGGGCTGGCCCCACCTGTCATCGACCCAGGGGGGTTCCGCCGTGGTCAAGTGGGTCAACCCCACCGGCGACATGACGCCGGCGAGGCCAGATGCGGCGGCGGGCTTCGGAAATCGCCCTCAGGGCATCATTTCGAGCGCGGTTAGTTGCATTCAAACGCACGCAGTGGCACGCGTCGAACGGTGGTGGTGGCCGGACCTATGGTGGCCGGAGCCGACGACGGCGAGCTCCAAGGCGGCGGCCGGAGTTCGGGTGTGCTTGGAATCGGCGTTGTGGTGCACGGTGAGACGAACGGGTGGGCTAGATCGGCTCCTGGGAGCAGCGCGAGCGCGATGACATGCTCAGGGGCAAGCTGGGCTTGCTCAAGCCATGGTGACGACTTCGCCGGCGGCGAGCACAACTCGGCTATGTGCATCTGTGGCTAGGGCGCGAAATCGACGCGGGGAGAAGAGGGGAATCGACCGGAGGCTCACAGGGGTTGCGACGGTGGCCTCGGGGAGCTCGGGGAGGCGTCAGGGAGGGCACACGGTCGCCGGCGATCTCGGCGGCCGAAGCTTGAAGAAGAGGTCGGGGAAGCCGCTGCAGGGCGCGTCCGCTCGTGTGGCTTGGCGGGGACGGTGTAGAGGTCAGCGGCGGAGCTTCTGGAACTGGCGGAAGGGTGAGGGAGGGCTGGTGGCTGCGGCTATGGCGAACGGCGGCGACGGCGACTCTCGGGTGAGCTCGGGGAAGGGAGTCAGGGGAGGGAGAGAGGGTGCAGCGAGTGAGGGAGAGGTGAGAGGGGGTCGGGGAGGCGCGTGGCGTCACCGGGGCGTCGAGGAGGAAGCAGGAGGTGGCCAGGGGAAGCAGGAGGTGGCCGAGGCCTCTCGGGCGCGCGCCACGCCTTGGTCCTTCTGGCGAGGAGGAAGACGACAGGGGGAGTGGAGATGGGCTGGGCCATGCTGGGCCAGGTAAGTGGGCGCCAGGTAAGTTAGGTAGGTGACCTGGTGGCCTTCTCTCTTTTATCTCTGTTTTTATTTATTTATTTCTGTGTTGTTTTAGTTTAGTAAAATACTAAACCATTTTATAAAATCCTGAAAATAGTTATGTGGCTAGAACTAAAATATACCAAACCACATAAAAATGTTCCAGTATTATTGGACATATATTATTTATATATCAAATATATATCCAATGCAAATAGTTATTGGATTAATTCAAATGGTCAGAATAAATATTTCTGTGACTCCAAAAATATTGGTTTCAATTTTACCTCTTACCAACATTTCTATGGAATAACAGGAACATTTTCTTAGACTCATTTGAGAAGATTTAAATGTTGATCATTTTTAGAAGGTTTCTGAGGCTTTGAAAATTCCTCAATTCAAATTTCATTTGAATTAAAACATGATGCTCACATGAGGTCTAGCCTAGAGCATAGCAGGACCAGGGATGTGACAAGGGGCTACTGAGGGAGTCCTGGATTAGGGGGTGTCCGGATGGCCGGACTATACTTTCAGCCGGACTCCTGGACTATGAAGATACAAGATTGAAGACTTCGTCCCGTGTCCGGAAGGGACTTTCCTTGGCGTGGAAGGCAAGCTTGGCGATACGGATATGTAGATCTCCTACCATTGTAACCGACTTTGTGTAACCCTAACCCTCTTCACTGTCTATATAAACCGGAGGGTTTTAGTCCGTAGGACAACATTCAGAACAACAATCATACCATAGGCTAGCTTCTAGGGTTTAGACTCTCCGATCTCATGGTAGATCTACTCTTGTACTACCCATATCATCAATATTAATCAAGCAGGATGTAGGGTTTTACCTCCATCAAGAGGGCCCGAACCTGGGTAAAACTTCGTGTCCCTTGCCTCGTGTTACCATCCGGCCTAGACGCACAGTTCGGGACCCCATACCCGAGATCCGCCGGTTTTGACACTGACAATATGCCTTTGTCTACTTTGATTGAGAATAATAATGAATCTATGGATGTGAATTTTATTGGTAGGAATAATTTTGGTAACAACGCGTATAGAGGAAACTTTAATCCTAGGCCTTATCCTAGTAATTCCTATAATAATTATGGTAATTCCTACAACAATTCTTATGGAAATTTTAATAAGATGCCCTCTGATTTTGAATCTAATATTAAAGAATTTATTACTTCACAAAAGAATTTCAATGCTTTGATTGAAGAGAAATTGCTTAAGATTGATGAGTTGGCTAGGAACGTTGATAGAATTTATCTTGATGTTGATTCTTTGGATCTATTCCTCCTAAGCATGATATCAATGAGTCTCTCAAAGCCATGAGAATTTCCATTGATGAGTGCAAAGAAAGAACCGCTAGGATGCGTGCTAAGAAAGATTCCTTTATAAGAGCGTGTTCTTCTAGTTTCCATGATAATAAAGATGAAGATCTAAAAGTTATTGATGTGTCCCCTATTAAATCTTTGTTTTGCAATATGAATCTTGATAATGATGGGACTGAATATGATCCACCTTTACCTAGAAGGCATTCCAAAAATTCAGAGTTTTTAGATCTTGATGCTAAAATTGATAAAAGTGGAATTGAGGAGATCAAAACTTTAAATAGTAATGAACCCACTATTTTGGATTTCAAGGAATTTAATTATGCTAGCTGCTCTTTGATAGACTGTATTTCCTTGTTGCAATCCGTGCTAAATTCTCCTCATGCTTATAGTCAAAATAAAGCTTTTACCAAACATATCGTTGATGCTTTGATGCAATCTTATGAAGAAAAACTTGAGTTGGAAGTTTCTATCCCTAGAAAACTTTATGATGAGTGGGAACCAACTATTAAAATTAAAATTAAAGATCATGAATGCTATGCTTTTTGTGATTTGGGTTCTATTGTTTCTACGATTCCAAAGACTTTGTGTGATTTGTTAGGTTTCCGTGATTTTGATGATTGGTCTTTAAACTTGCACCTTGCGGATTCCACTATTAAGAAACCTACGGGAAGAATTAATGATGTTCTTATTGTTGCAAATAGGAACTATGTGCCCGTAGATTTTATTGTTCTTGACATAGATTGCAATCCTTCATGTCCCGTTATTCTTGGTAGATCTTTCCTTAGAACGATTGGTGCAATTATTGATATGAAGGAAGGAAATATTAGATTCCAATTTCCATTAAGGAAAGGCATGGAACAATTTCCTAGAAATAAAATCAAATTACCTTATGAATCTATTATGAGAGCTACTTATGGATTGCCTACCAAAGATGGCAATACCTAGATCTATCCTTGCTTTTTATGCCTAGCTAGGGGCGTTAAACGATAGCGCTTGTTGGGAGGCAACCCAATTTTATTTTTATTCCTTGCTTTTTGATACTGTTTAGTAATAAATAATTTATCTATCCTCTGTTTTGGTTGTGTTTTTTGTGTTTAATTAGTGTTTGTGCCAAGTAGAACCATTGGGAAGACTTGGGGAAAGTCTTGTTAATCTTGCTGTAAAAAACAGAAACTTTAGCACTCACGAGAACTGTTGCCATTTTTATTTGGAAAGTGATATTTAGTTAATTATTTTTGCAGATGATTAATACATAAATTCTTCACGTCCATAAATTTATTTTAGAATTTTTGGGGTTCCAGATCTTGCGCTAGCTACAGATTACTACAGACTGTTCTGTTTTTGACAGATTCTGTTTTTCGTGTGTTGTTTGCTTATTTTGATGAATGTATGGCTAGTAAAATAGTTTATAAATCATAGAGAAGTTGGAATACAGTAGTTTTAACATAAATATAAATAAAGAATGAGTTCATTACAGTACCTTGAAGTGGTCTTTTGTTTTCTTTCGCTAACGGAGCTCACGAGATTTTTTACTTTAAGTTTTGTGTTGTGAAGTTTTCAAGTTTTGGGTAAGGATTTGATGGATTATGGAACAAGGAGTGGCAAGATCCTAATCTTGGGGATGCCCATGGCACCCCCAAGATAATAAGGACACCTAAAAGCCAAAGCTTGGGGATGCCCCGAAAGGCATCCCCTCTTTCGTCTACTTTCTATCGGTAAATTTACTTGGAGCTATATTTTTATTCACCACATGATATGTGTTTTGCTTGGAGCGTCTTGTATGATTTGAGTCTTTTCTTTTTTAGTTTACCACAATCATCTTTGCTGTACACACCTTTTGAGAGAGACACACATGATTCAGAAATTATTAGCATACTGTATGTGCTTCACTTATATCTTTTGAGTTATATAGTTCTGCTCTAGTACTTCACTTATATCTTTTAGAACACGACGGTGGATTTGTTTTATAGAAACTATTGATCTCTCATTATTCACTTAGATTATTTTGAGAGTCTTAAATAGCATGGTAATTTGCTTAAATAATCCTAATATGCTAGGTATACAAGATAGTAAAAACTTTCTTATGAGTGTGTTGGATACTAAGAGAAGTTTGATACTTGATACTTGTTTTGATATATGGAGATGGTGATATTAGAGTCATGCTAGTTGAGTAGTTGTGAATATTAGAAATACTTGTGTTGAAGTTTGTGATTCCCGTAGAATGCACGTATGGTGAACCGTTATGTGATGAAGTCGGAGCATGATTTATTTATTGAATGTCTTCCTTATGAGTGGCGGTCGGGGATGAGCGATGGTCTTTTCCTACCAATCTATCCCCCTAGGAGCATGCGCGTAATACTTTGCTTTGATAACTTGTAGATTTTTGCAATAAGTATATGAGTTCTTTATGACTAATGTTGAGTCCATGGATCATACGCACTCTCACCCTTCCACCATTGCTAGCCTCTCTAATACAGCGCACCTTTCGCCGGTATCATACACCCACCATATACCTTCCTCAAAACAGCCACCATACCTACCTATCATGGCATTTCCATAGCCATTTCGAGATATATTTCCATGCAACTTACCACCGTTCCAATTATTATGACATGCTCCATCATTTTCATATTGCTTTGCATGATCATGTAGTTGACATCGTATTTGTGGCAAAGCCACCGTTCATAATTCTTTCATACATGTCACTCTTGATTCATTGCATATCCCGGTACACTACCAGAGGCATTCACATAGAGTCATATTTTGTTCTAAGTATCGAGTTGTAATTGTTGAGTTGTAAGTAAATAAAAGTGTGATGACCATCATTTTTAGAGCATTGTCCCAAGTGAGGAAAGGATGATGGAGACTATGATTCCCCCACAAGTCGGGATGAGACTCCGAACGAAAAATAAAATAAAATAAAAAGAGGCTAAAGAAGCCCAAATAAAAAAACAGAGAAAAAGAGAGAAGGGACAATGCTACTATCCTTTTACCACACTTGTGCTTCAAAGTATCACCATGATCTTCATGATAGAGAGTCTCCTTTGTTATCACTTTCATATACTACTGGGAATTTTTCATTATAGAACTTGGCTTGCATATTCCACTGATGGGCTTCCTCAAAATGCCCTAGGTCTTCGTGAGCAAGCGAGTTGGATGCACACCCACTTAGTTTCTTTTGTTGAGCTTTCATATACTTATAGCTCTAGTGCATCCGTTGCATGGCAATCCCTACTCACTCATATTGATATCTATTGATGGGCATCTCCATAGCCCGTTGATACGCCTAGTTGATGTGAGACTATCTTCTCCCTTTCGTCTCCTCCACAACCACCATTCTATTCCACCTAAAGTGCCATGTCCATGGCTCACGCTCATGTATTGCGTGAAGATTGAAAAAGTTTGAGAACACCAAAAGTATGAAACAATTGCTTGGCTTGTCATCGGGGGTGTGCATGATTTAAATACTTTTTGTGGTGAAGATAGAGCATAGCCAGACTATATGATTTTGTAGGGATAACTTTCTTTGGCCATGTTATTTTGAAGAGACATAATTGTTTAGTTAGTATGCTTGAAGTATTATTATTTCTATGTAAATATTAATCTTTTGTCTTGAATCTTTCGGATCTGAATAGTCATAACACAATTAAGAAGAATTACATTGAAAATATGCCAAGTAGCATTCCACATCAAAAAATCTGTTTTTATCATTTACCTACTCGAGGACGAGCAGTAATTAAGCTTGGGGATGCTTGATACGTCTCAAACGTATCTATAATTTTTGATTGCTCCATGCTATATTATCTTCTGTTTTGGACATTATTGGGCTTTATTATTCACTTTTATATTATTTTTGTGACTAACCTATTAACCGGAGGCCTAGCCCAGAATTGCTATTTTTTGCCTATTTTAGGGTTTCGAAGAACAGGAATATCAAACGGAGTCCAAACGGAATGAAACCTTCGGGAACGTGATTTTTGGAACGATCAAGATCAAGGAGACTTGGACCCTACGTTAAGCAACCAACAGGGAATCCACGAGGTAGGGTGGTGCGTCTACCCCCCAGGCGCGCCCTCCACCCTCGTGGCCCCCTGTTGCTCCACCAACATACTCCTTCCTCCTATATATACATACGTACCCCCAAACGATCAGATACGGAGCCAAAACCCTAATTCTACCATTGTAACTTTCTGTATCCACGAGATCCCATCTTGGGGCCTGTTCCGGAGCTCCGCCGGAGGGGGCATCGATCACGAAGGGCTTCTACATCAACACCATAGCCTCTCTGATGAAGTGTGAGTAGTTTACCTCAGACCTTCGGGTCCATAGTTATTAGCTAGATGGCTTCTTCTCTCTTTTTGGATCTCAATACAAAGTTCTCCCCCTCTCTTGTGGAGATCTATTCGATGTAATCTTCTTCTGCGGTGTGTTTGTTGAGACCGGTGAATTGTGAGTTTATGATCAAGTTTATCTATGAACAATATTCGAATCTTATTTGAATTCTTTTATGTATGATTGGTTATCTTTGCAAATTTCTTCGAATTATCAGTTTGGTTTGGCATACTAGATTGATCTTTCTTGCAATGGGAGAAGTGCTTAGCTTTGGGTTCAATCTTGCGGTGTCCTTTCCTAGTGACAGTAGGGGCAGCAAGGCACGTATTGTATTGTTGCCATCGAGGATAACAAGATGGGTTTTCATCATATTTCATGAGTTTACCCCTCTACATCATGTCATCTTGCTTAAAGCGTTACTCTGTTCTTATGAACTTAATACTCTAGATGCATGCTGGATAGCGGTCGATGTGTGGTGTAATAGTAGTAGATGCAGGTAGGAGTCGGTCTACTTGTCTCGGACGTGATGCCTATATACATGATCATACCAAGATATTCTCATAATAACTATGCTCAATTCTGTCAATTGCTCAACAATAATTTGTTCACCCACCATAAAATAGTTATGCTATTGAGAGAAGCCACTAGTGAAACCTATGGCCCCCGGGTCTATCTTCCATCATATTAATCTTCCAACACTTAGTTATTTTTATTGCCTTTTATTTTACTTTGCATCTTTATCATAAAAATACCAAAAATATTATCTTATCATATCTATCAGATCTCACTCTCGTAAGTGACCGTGTAGGGATTGACAACCCCTTATCGCATTGGTTGCGAGGATTTATTTTTTTTGTGTAGGTGCGAGGGATTGGCGCGTAGCCTCCTACTGGATTGATACCTTGGTTCTCAAAAACTGAGGGAAATACTTACGCTACGTTGCTGCATCACCCTTTCCTCTTCAAGGGAAAACCAATGCAGTGCTCAAGAGGTAGCAACCATATACATGAGTTTCCATTTGATAACGGGATCACATCATTAGGAGAATGATGTGATGGACAAGACCCGTCCATTAGCATAGCATATGATTGTTCAGTTTATTGCTACTGCCTTCTTAATATCAAATACATATTCCTTTGACCATGAGATCATGCAACTGCCGGACTCCGGAGGAATGCCTTGTGTGTATCAAACATCACTTCGTAACTGGGTGATCATAACGGTGCTCTACAGGTATCTCTGAAGGTGTCTATTGAGTTGACATGGATCTAGATTGGGATTTGTCACTCCATATGACAGAGAGGTATCTCTGGGCCCTCTCGGTAATACAACATCACAAGAAGCTTCCAAGCAAAGTGACTAAGGAGTTAGTTACAAGATGATGCATTACGGAATGAGTAAAGAGACTTGCTAGTAACGAGATTAAACTAGGTAGGGAGACACCGTTGATCGAATCTCAGGCAAGTAACATACCGACAGACAAAGAGAATTATTATGTTGTCATAAAGGTTCGACCGATAAAGATCTTCATAGACCATGTAGGAACCAATATGGGCATCCATGTCTTGCTATTAGTTATTGACCGGAGAAGCATCTCGGTCATGTCTACATCATTCTCGAACTCGTAGGGTCCGCACGCTTAACGTTCGTTGATGATATAGTACTATATGAGTTATGTATGTTGGTGACTAAATGTTGTTCAGAGTCCCGGATAAGATCACGGACATGACGAGGAGCTTCGGAATGGTCCGGAGGTAAAGACCGATATATAGGACAAAGGTATATGGGTTTTAGAAAGGTTTCGGAATGCACCGAATTACCATCGGAGTGCCGTAAGGGGTTCCGAGAGGCCACCGGTAGGTTATACCTACTTGGTGAAGGAAATATGCCCTAGAGGCAATAATAAAGTTGTTATTTTATATTATATTTCCTTATTCATGATAAAGTTTTATTATTCATGCTAGAATTGTAGTTATCGGAAACTTAAATACATGTGTGAATACATAAACAAATACCGTGTCCCTAGTAAGCCTCTATTACGCTAGCTCATTGATCAAAGATGGTTAAGGTTTCCTAACCATAGACATGTGTTTTCATTTAATAATGGGATCACATCATTAGGAGAATGATGTGATGGATAAGACCCATCCGTTAGCTTAGCATATTGATCATTCAGTTTATTGCTATTGCTTTCTTCATGTCAAATACTTATTCCTTCGACTATGAGATTATGCAACTCCCGGATACTGAAGGAATACCTTGTGTGCTATCAAATGTCACAGTGTAACTGGGTGATCATAAAGATGCTCTACAGGTATCTCTGAAGGTGTTTGTTGAGTTGGCATAGATCGAGAGTAGGATTTGTCACTCCAAGTATCGCAGAGGTATCTCTGGGCCCTCTCGGTAATACACATCATAAGATTGCAAGCAAATTACTAAGGAGTTAGTCACAAGGTGATGTATTACGGAACGAGTTAAGAGACTTGCCGATAATGAGATTGAACTAGGTATGAAGATACTGATGATCAAATCTCGGGCAAGTAACATACCGATGAACAAAGGGAATTACGTTTGTTGTCATAATGGTTCGACCGATAAAGATCTTCGTAGAATATGTAGGAGCCAATATGGGCATCCAGGTTCCGCTATTGGTTATTGACCGGAGAGGTGTCTCGGTCATGTCTACATAGTTCTCGAACCCATAGGGTCCGCACGCTTAACGTTTGTTGACGATATAGTGTTATATGAGTTATATGTTTTGGTGAACGAATGTTGTTCGGAGTCCTAGATGAGGTCATAGACATGATGAGGAGTCTCGAAATGGTCGAGGGGTAAATATTGATATATAGGACGATGGTATTTGGACATCATAAGTGTTTCGGGACGTACTGGGTAGGAATCGGGTCACCGGAAAGGGTTTCGGGCACCCCGCGGCAAGATATGGGCCTTATGGGCCAAAGGAGGGGATATACCAGCCCACAAGGGGGCTGGTGCGCCCCTCCCTTGTTTGGGCAGCCCTAGGGAAGGAAAAGGGGGAGGGCTAGCCCCTCCTGCCTTTCCCTCTCATGCGAGAAAGGAGGGGGGCGCCACCCTCCCCGCCTTTCCCCGCTCTCCAAATAAGGAACGGGGGCGCAGGGACCCCAAGTAGGAGTCCTCCTACTTGGGCTGCCCCTCCCTCCCACCTATATATATGTGGGAAGGGTAGCCTAGCACACAACAGACAATTGCCTAGCAGTGTGCGGCGGCCCCCTCCACCGTTTACAACCACGGTCATATTTTCGTAGTGCTTAGGCGAAGCCCTACGGAGATCACTTCACCATCACCATAACCACGCCATCATGCTGCCAAAACTCATCTACTACCTCGCTGTCTTGTTGGATCAAGAAGGCAGAGGACGTCACCGAGTTGAACATGTGCAGAACGCGGAGGTGCCATGTGTTCGGTACTAGATCGGTTGGAGCATGAAGAAAGTTTGACTACATCAACCGCGTTGTGAAACGCTTCTGCTTACGGTCTACGAGGGTACGTAGACATACTCTCCCCCTCGTTGCTATGCATCTCCATGGATAGATCATTGCATGTGCATAGAATTTTTTTTGTTTTCCATGCAACATTTCCCAATAGTGGTATGAGAGCCAGGTTTATGCGTAGATTATATGCACGAGTAGAACACAAAGAGTTGTGGGCAGTGATAGTCATACTGCTTACCACCAATGTCATATTTTGATTCGGCGGTATTGTGGAATGATGTGTCCCGGACCAACCTTACATGTCCACACACATGAGACCAGTTCTACCGACTGACATGCAACTAGTTTTGCATATGCTGGCGGGTGTCTGTTTCTCCTACCTTAGTTCAATCGAATTTGACTGCAGCCGGTCCTTGAAGAAGGTTAAAACAACAAACTTGATGAAACACCATTGTGGTTTTATGCGTAGGTAAGAATGGTTCTTGCTACAAGCCCATAGTAGCCACGTAAAACTTGCAACAACAAAGTAGAGGACGTCTAACTTGTTTTTGCAGGGCTTGTTGTGATGTGATATGGTCAAGACATGACGTGATAAACATTATTATATGAGATGATCATGTTTTGTAAGTTATCGGCAACTGGCAGGAGCCTTAAGGTTATCTCTTTATTGTATGAAGTGCAAGTGCCATGTAATTGCTTTACTTTATCACTATGCATTAGCAATAGTTGTAGAAGCAATAGTTGGCATGATGACCTCGACACAATGATGTTACGATGGAGATCAAGGTGTCAAGCTGGTGGCGATGGAGATCATGATGTTGCTTTGGAGATGGAGATCAAAAGCACAAGATGATGATGGCCATATCATGTCACATATTTAGATTGCATGTGATGTTTATCTTTTATGCATATTATTTTGCTTAGAATGACAGTAGCATTATAAGATGATCCCTTCACTAAATTTGAAGGTAAAAGTGTTCTCCCTGAGTATGCACCATTGCTACAGTTCATTGTTTTGAGACACCACGTGATGATCGGGTGTGATAGACTCTACGTTCACATACAACGGGTGTAAGACAGTTTTACACATGCAGAATACTTGGGTTAAACTTGACAAGCCTAGCATGTACATACATGGCCTCTAAACACTGGAGACCGAAAGGTCGAATGTGAATCATATAGTAGATATGATCAACATAGAGATGTTCACCATTGATGACTAGCCCATCTCATGTGATGATCGGACATGGGTTAGTTGATTTGGATCACGTATCACTTAGATGACTTGAGGGATGTCTATTTAAGTGGGAGTTCTTTAGTAATTTAATTAATTGAACTTAATTTATCATGAACTTAGTCTTGATAGTTTTGCATATCTATGTTGTAGATCAATAGCTCGCGATATAGCTCATATTTTTTTGATATGTTCATAGAGAAAAATAAGTTGATAGATGATAGTAGCAATGATGCAAACTGGGTCCTGATCTGAGGATTATCCTCATTGCTGCACAGAAGAATTATGTGTTGGAGAACGTAGCATGCAATTTCAAAAATTTCCTACGATCATGCAAGATCTATCTAGGAGATGCATAGCAATGAGAGGGGGAGAGTGTGTCAATGTACCCTCGTAGACCGAAAGCAGAAGCGTTAGTATAACATGGTTGATGTAGTCAAACGTCTTAGCGATCCAACCAATCTAGTACCGAACGTACGACACCTCCGAGTTCAGCACACGTTCAGCTCGATGACGTCCCTCAACTCTTGGTCGAGCAGAGGGTCGAGGAAGAGTTTCATCAGCACGACGGCATGGTGAAGGTGATGATGATGTGATCCGCGTAGGGCTTCGCCTAAGCACTACGACGCTATGACCGGAGGAGTAAACTGTGGAGGGGGGGTACCACACACAGCTAAGAGAATAACGGTTGTGCTTTGGGATGCCCCCTGCCCCCGTATATAAAGGAGGGGAGGAGGAGGCCGGCCACCAGGGGCGCGCCAAGGAGAGGGGAGTCCTACTAGGACTCTAGTCCTAGTAGGATTCGCCCCCCTTTTTATTCCTTCTCATGGAGGGGAAAAGAGGGAAGGGAGAGGGAAGAGGAAAAGGAAAGGGGGGCGCACACCCTCCCCTAGTCCAATTCGGACTCCTTATGGGAGGGGGCGCGACCACCCCTTGTGGGCTGCCTCCCCTCTCCCTTAGGCCCATGTAGGCCCATTACTTTCCCCGGGGGGTTCCGGTAACCCCTCGGTACTCCAAAAAATATCCGAAACATCCCCTAACCATTCTGGTGTCCAAATACTATCGTCCAATATATGAATCTTTACCTATCGACTATTTCAAGACTCTTTGTCATGTCCATGATCTCATCCGGGACTCCAAACAATATTCGGTCACCAAAACACATAACTCATAATACAAATCATCATCGAACGTTAAGCGTGCAGACCCTATGGGTTCGAGAACTATGTAGGCATGACCGAGACACATCTCCAGTTAATAACCAATAGCGTAACCTGGATGCTCATATTGGTTCCTACATATTCTACGAAGATCTTTATCGGTCAAACCGCAATGACAACATACGTTATTCCCTTTTTCATCGGTATGTTACTTGCCCGAGATTCGATCGTCGGTATTATCATACCTAGTTCAATCTTCTTATCGACAAGTCTCTTTACTCGTTCCGTAATGCATCATCTTGCAACTAACTCATTAGTCACATTGCTTGCAAGGCTTATAGTGATGTGCATTACCGAGAGGGCCCAGAGATACCTCTCCAATACTCGGAGTGACAAATCCTAATCTCGATCTATGCCAACCCAACAAACACCTTCGGATACACCTGTAGAGCATCTTTATAATCACCCAGTTACATTGTGACATTTGATAGCACATAAGGTGTTCCTCCGGTATTCGGGAGTCGCATAATCTCATAGTCAGAGGAATATGTAAAAGTCATGAAGAAAGCAATAGCAATAAAACTTAACGATCATTATGCTAAGCTAATGGATGGGTCTTGTCCATCACATCATTCTCCTAATGATGTGATCTCGTTCATCAAATGACAACACATGTCTATGGTTAGGAAACTTAACCATCTTTGATTAACGAGCTAGTCTAGTAGAGGCTTACTAGGGACACGGTGTTTTGTCTATGTATCCACACATGTATCAAGTTTCCGGTTAATACAATTCTAGCATGAATAATAAAAGTTTATCATGATATAAGGAAATATAAATAACAACTTTATTATTGCCTCTAGGGAATATTTCCTTCAGTCTCCCACTTGCACTAGAGTCAATAATCTAGATTACATTGTAATGATTCTAACACCCGTAGAGTCTTGGTGCTGATCAGGTTTTGCTCGTGGAAGAGGCTTAGTCAATGGGTCTGCAACATTCAGATCCGTATGCATTTTGCAAACTCTATGTCTCCCTCCTTGATTTGATCACGGATGGAGTTAAAGCGCCTCTTGATGTGTTTGGTTCTCTTGTGAAATCTGGATTCCTTAGCTAAGGAAATAGCTCCAGTATTGTCACAAAAGATTTTCATTGGACCCGATGCACTAGGTATTACACCTAGATCGGATATGAACTCCTTCATTTGCTACTTTTGAAGCAGCTATGTACTCCGCTTCACATGTAGATCCCGCCACGATGCTCTGCTTGTAACTGCACCAACTGACAGCTCCACCATTCAATATAAATACATATCCGGTTTGTGACTTAGAGCCATCCGGATTAGTGTCAAAGCTAGCATTGACGTAACCATTTACGACAAGCTCTTTGTCACCTCCATAAACGAGAAACATATTCTTAGTCCTTTTCAGGTATTTCAGGATGTTCTTGACTATTGTCCAGTGATCCACTCCTGGATTACTTTGGTACCTCCCTGCTAAACTTATAGCAAGGCACACATCAGGTCTGGTGCACAACATTGCATACATGATAGAACCTATGGCTGAGGCATGGAATGACTTTCATTTTCACTTTATCTTCTGCAGTGGTGGGGCATTGAGTCTGACTCAACTTCACATCTTGTATCATAGGCAAGAACCCTTTTTTTGACTGTTCCATTTTGAACTTCTTCAAAACTTTATCAAGGTATGTGCTTTTTGAAAGTCCAATCAAGTGTCTTGATCTATCTCTATAGATCTTTATTCCCAATATATAAGCAGCTTCACTGAGGTCTTTCATTGGGATTTTTTTATTCAAGTATCCTTTTATGCTATCCAGAAATTCTGTATTATTCCCAATCTACAATATGTCATCCACATATAATATTAGAAATGTTAGAGAGCTCCCACTCACTTTCTTGTAAATACATGCTTCTCCAAAAGTCTATATAAAACCATATGCTTTGATCACACTATCAAAGCGTATATTCCAACTCCGAGATGCTTGCACCAGTCCATAAATGAACCGCTGGAGCTTTCACACTTTGTTAGCACCTTTAGGATCGACAAAAACTTCTGGTTGCATCATATACAACTCTTCTTTAAGAAATCCATTAAGGAATGTAGTTTTGACATCCATTTGCCAAATTTCATAATGATAAAATGCGGCAATTGCTAACATGATTTAGACAGACTTAAGCATCGCCACGGGTGAGAGGTCTCATCGCAGTCAACTCCTTGAACTTGTCGAAAACCTTTCGCAAGAAGTCAAGATTTGTAGATAGTAAAATTACCGTCAGTGTTAGTCTTCTTCTTGAAGATCCATTTATTCTCCATGGCTTGCCAATCATCGGGCAAGTCAAACAAAGTCCACACTTTCTTCTCATACATGGATCACATCTTAGATTTCATGGCCTCAAGCCATTTCACGGAATCTGGGCTCATCATCGCTTCCTCATAGTTCATAGGTTTGTCATGGTCTAGTAACATGACTTCTAGAACAGGATTACCGTACCAGTCTGGTGCGGAATATACTCCGGTTGATCTACGAGGTTCGGTAGTAACTTGATCTAAAGTTTCATGATCATCATCATTAACTTCCTCACTAATTGGTGTAGGCATCACTGGAACTGATTTCTGTGATGAACTACTTTCCAATTAGAGAGAAGGTACAACTACCTCATCAAGTTCTACTTTCCTCCCCTCACTTGTTTCGAGAGAAACTCCTTCTCTAGAAAGGATCCATTCTTAGATATGATTATCTTGCCTTCGGATATGTGATAGAAGGTGTACCCAACAGTTTCCTTTGGGTATCCTATGAAGACGCATTTATCCAATTTGGGTTCGAGCTTATCAGGCTGAAGCTTTTTCACATAAGCATCGCAACCCCAAACTTTAAGAAATGACAGCTTAGGTTTCTTGCCAAACCACAATTCATATGGTGTCATCTCAACAGATTTAGATGGTGCCTTATCACTACAAAAAAAGACACATCCGTGACATTTTGGGCCGAACGGATTTTTTTATATCATGCTTATGACGATAGTTGTGACAAAACCCGCTATCATCATAGATGTGGTGGGGTCCTACTTCTATGACAAAAACTCATGACAGAAAATGGGCTTTTCATCCTGGGAGGGCCGGAGACGCAGCTGCATGACATTCTTTGGGCCGTCCATGATGGAAAAAACCGTGGTAGAAGCGAGGGCGAGGAAAATATCGGGGGAGTTCCTGATTACAGTGGGTGGTTGGGGGCCGAGCAATGCGCGTTTCTCTCATATGTGCGTGCGTGTGTGTGAGGCATTCGGCTCTAACTGAACCCGAGTGAGGCATTGGGATCTAACTGAACCTGAGTGATTGCACTGCAGGCTATGCGTTACTGAACCCAAGTGATCGATCGATCCCTTGCTGTTAACTGAACCTGAGTGATTCTTTCGCTACTGCTGCTAACTGAAGCCGATCGATGCTGCCTCTGGATGAATAGTGAGCATTGTTGGGGGGGGGGGGTTGGATGAACAGGACCCCGTGGTAGTAGAGGTTGTTGCCGCAGGATGAACAGTACCCCGATCAAACGAGCCGGTGGATGAACAGGACCCCGTGGAGGGGTGGATGAACAGGACCCCGTGGAGGGCTGGATGAACAGGACGACCCCGTGGAGGGCTAGTTGAACAGTAGCCAGTGGAGGGCTGGATGAACAATAGCCCATGGAGGGGTGGTTGAACATGATCCCGTGGAGAGGGCTGGTTGAACAGTAGCCGGTGGAGGAGCGCGCGGTGGAGGCTGGATGAACAAGAGCCCGTGGATGAACAGTCGCAGGTGAAGGCTGGAGGAGGTCGATGGTGGATGAACAGTAGCCCGTGGAGGCAGTCGACGGTGGAGATGAACAATATCCTGTGGAGTCCCGTTTTGTGGTACGCCACACCCCTCCTGATGAACAGGACCCCTGTTTCGACCGCAGCGCTCCAACACAAGTCTGTTTCCTCTGTTTTGTGGTACGCCCCACCCCTCCGGATCAATAGGACCCTGTTTCGACCATAGGAGGTCCGTTTCCTTCGTTTTCCGGTACGCCAGCCCCTCCCGATGAACAGGATCCCGTTTCGACCGTGTCCGGTCGAACACAAGGCCGTTTCCTCTGTTCTATGGTACGCCAGGCCTCGTTTCCATCGGCTGTTCCATCCAAGCCGGTTGGCTCCCGATGAATAACACATGTTCTGTTGCCTCCCGATGAACACGACACCGTTTCTCCGTTCCGACCCAATCAGTTCGCTGCTCGATGAACATGACGCCGTTGCTCCCGTCCGCTGCCTTTCCATGTACACAAGCGCTGGCTGTCTGCGAGTATGCGCTCGAGACCCCGCCTGTATGTATGTACGTGGCCGTATTTTTTCCCTGTGGTTGTACGTACGTGTACAGGACTTAGACGGGACTGCGTGAACTGCTATGTTGGGTGCTCTACAACGACACACGTCCCGCTACTTAGTCGGCCACGGTTCATACTTGTAGAGAGACCGATCGACCAATATGTACATACACATTCGCGACTAGAATGACCACGCTACGTACGCTTCAACTAGGTGGGTCCTGACTGTCAGACACTTCCTTGCATGCGAAGATGTAGCTGGTGGGTCCCAGCAGTCAGGGGGTGAATCATTTCTTTTTGCTCGTAATATGGACACACGTCCTTGCATGTGAAGATATAGCTGGTGGGTCCCAGCAGTCAGGGGGGAACATTTTTTCGGGAAATACGGTGGCCTGTCTGGTGGGTCCCTGCTGTCAGGTGGAGGAATCATTATTTTTGCGTAATAAGGAGGCACTTCCTTGCTGCGGCCGTGGACCCAGCTGTCAGCCTCTCCATATACAGTACTCTTCCGATGGAAGTCGTTCCTTGACCACATTGACCGCTCTGCGCCGAGAGCACTAGGGCGGTGGACGACGGCGAGGCCTAAGAAGGGGACGACGTGGAGCCGGGGAAGACGCGTTAGTGGAAGCCCACATGGACAGGAGTATGAGGGTTCACTGGTTCGGCTGCGGTGTGAGCCCGCCGTCGCCGCAGGGCCTAGCTAGCGGTGGGAGTAGTAGGGGGCGGTGATGCCTTCGCGGCAGCACAGCTGGCCATGGGAGGCAGGAGCAGGCGACACGACCGGCGCTGCTTTGGGCGGCTGGACCAAGAATACCAAAGGTTGAAGAAGCACTATGACCGTTGGATGGACATCGTACGGTCACTAGAGCTAGAATCGTTCATATTGACTAAGTTGACAAAGCCCTCTGTCGCCCACAAGTCGGCCTCCCATTATGTTGGGTCCCAGCTAGCAAGGGGAGTATTCTTTTTTTGTGCGTAATAAGGAGGCACTTCCTTGCGTGCGAAGATATAGCTGGTGGGTCCGAGCTGTCAGCGGCGGGAACGTTTTTGTCGCGAAATACAGAGGTCCTTTCGGTGGGTCCCAGATGTCAGGTGGAGGAATCATTATTTTGCGCGTAATAAGGAGGCATTTCCTTGCGTGCGGACCTGGACCCAGCTGTCAGCCTCTCCACGTACAAACCACTTCAGATGCATGTCGATCATTGACCACGCCACGCCGAGAGCACCAGGGCGGTGGACGATGACGAGGCCTAGGAAGGGAACGACACGGAGCCAGGGAAGACTCGGCAGTTGTTTCCCATGCGGAGGGGAGTACGAGGGTTTACTGGTTCGCCTGCCATCGCTGGAGAATAACAACAGGTGTGGGTGAGTAGAGGGATGGCTAGGCCAGCGATGGGAGTACGGTGGGGCGGTGAGGCCTACGTGGTAGCACAACCGGCAGCCGGAGGAGGGAGCAGGCAGTCCCACCGGCACTTTTTTGAGTGGCTGGGGCAGTAAGAACAGAGATTGACGAAGCACAATGGCCGTTGGATGGACATCCAACAGTCACTGCTTGTGCGTCATCCTTTTTTTAGGAAAGCCTCAAATCTGTGGAAAATAGCATACAAACCATCTGCCATTATTTCTAATAATTTATAACCCATTTGCTAATTCTTAAGGTTTTCTTGGAGCTCATATTCTTTTTGTTAGCATTACAGCCCATATTGTGGCCACGATTAAAAAATTATACGAAATTTAGCATATTTCGGTGCGGTCCGAACTGTTTTTAATCCCGAAATTTCGAGTCACATTCATACTAATTTAAAAAATAAATGTATATCAATATAAAATCCAACAATTTGTCCACGCATAAAAATCAATGCAATTTCAAATCTTGAAATGAAAAAAATAGAAATTTGAAACTAATTATCGGTTTGATGTGTTTTAAAAATGTACAACCCATTTCTCATTGCTGATAGGCCATTTTATCGGCCAGCCGAATGGAGCTCTCCTCGTCTTGAAAGATTTGCAGCCCAACAGGCCTGACAAAGCGACTCACTTGAAAAATCACAAAAAAACTGGGCTAGCCATTTTCAGAAAGAAAGAAAAAAACTACTGGGCTGGTCTGTGGTAAACATAAAAGAAAAGGTTGTCTAGATAGGCCAGAGTGCCCCACACAGCCCAGTTGACACCCTGCTTCTGTCTCAAAAACAAATTATATAAATACCACTCCAATTATGGCGATTCATAAAAATGCCACAGCAATTTCCAAACTTTGAAAAATGCCACTGCAATTTTTGCAAACTTTGAAAAACGCCACTGCAATTTTTGCAAACTTTGAAAAACGCCACTCCAGACTTCGAAAAATGCCACTGGAAATGGCATGAAATGGCATTTTTCAAAGTTTGGAAATTGTAGTGGCATTTCTCGGAATCACCAGATTTTGAGTGGCATTTATCAAATTAACCGAAAACAAAAATAACTGGGCGAGTGCTGAGTCCCTGGTGCCAGCCGCTCATTGTGCAATTCTCTCGTTTATTGACTACGTTGACAATGGCATGGGACCCAGATGTCAGAAATCCATTAGGAGGAGCCATTTTTTATTGGCTTGATATAAGGAGACACTTGCTTGCGTACTGCCATGACCTTGGTGGGTCCCTGCTGTCATCCTCTCCATGTACAATCATCTCCTGATTATGTACGGGACAACCTAGTAGGCCCACAAGTCAGCCTCTAAACGCGTGGCGGACAAATACAACCCATTTAAAAAATAACAGCCCATCCCACACGTTCAAACGGAAAGTTCAACATTCATAGCAAAGTAACATGTCTGATCCAAATATAAAGTACTGAACTTCCACGTTGACAACCATCATAGCCAAGTTAACTATCTACTCCCACTAATACTCTAGTAGTGTACAAGTACTAACTTACTCTTAGCTAACTAGACGATGCCGGCCGCCATCTGTGATACACGCTAAACATCGGCACCGGCGTCCTCCGCCTCGCCTCGGACTTGCCAGAGGTGCGATAGGGCGTGTTGCTCGCGTGCGTTGGCCCTTTCCATGCCGGCGTGGTCCACCGAAGCTTCGGATTCTAAGCAGGAAACCCACTTGACGAGCTTGTAGTAAAATTCGGCATCGCTAATGCGTGCGTTCCCGACAGCCTCCAGGGCTATTTGTCGGGCCCCGGCCTCCATGTAGTCGGCCCAGTTGCGGGTGCTTTGCTCGCGACTCAGAGCATTGGTGCGCTGCTGCTCCATGTCCCGTTGGCGGCGCAAATCGGTGATACGCTGCTCCTCCGCCAGGCGGTCGCGCTCCAACAACTCCTCATACTCTGCATTGCCATCTAAAGACGATAGAATGCCTCCTCCCTCCGTCTGCCTTCCGATGAAAAACCGAACACTAGTTCCAGCGGTGACCGCCTCCGGCGTCGCCTATCGCGGACGAGTGGGGGCATGGAGGACGTAGCGAGAGCGAGGATAAGTGGCGAGCAATGTCGAGCCGATGGGGGCTTATGAGGATAGGGCGATTTGGGTGATGGTGCCATCGGAGAAGCCCGGGAAATAGTAATTATAGGTGGAAGGTAGGCAAACCAGCATGTCACGGGAAACACGATGGTCATCGCAGTCATTGGAATTCAATGCATAAGTAGGCATGGCTTAGTGCGCCAGCTTGCCGTGGAAAACTAGAAAAACTGAAATTATGACTACGCCGTCCCGTTAGTGGTGCGTCCCGTCCGTGCTGGGTCGCACGCCGGCATGACGGTCAAACGAGTGCACTCGAATCATCCAGATGAGGTACTCCCTCCTTGTAAAAAATGATTCCACCACTCATCATCTACCTTGGTTGGTGAGATTTTTCAAATAAGCCCTGCAAACCGGAAGGAGGTAGTACATGCGTGATTCCCTATTTATTCGTGTAGGATCGAGTAGGTCGTTTTTTGAATTGAGACCTTCAAACCGGAAAGGAGGTAGTACGTGCGTGATCCGCTATTTATCCGTGTAGGATCGAGTAGGTCGGATAGTGTACGTGTAGGATCGAGTAGGTTGGATGGTGTATGTGTATGATCGCATTAGCTGATGAACGTTCGCTGGGAGATAGGGCATTTGCGAATGTTTTTTTTGGCAGTTTCTTTAGATTCGCATGGCATTTTCTTCAGAGCAGCTTGTCCATTTCTTCAGGGGTAGGCATTTTTATTCAAACAACTGCCACTTTGGATCTTGCTTCGCAACTAAAACTGCCAGGAGCGCATTAGTAGGCTAGCTAGTGATCGATCAGTAACTTGTAAACACCGAGCGAACAGAAATAAGGAACTGTTAGTAACTTGTAAACACTGAGAACATAGAAATAAGGATCATGCTGTGCACAACAGTAAGAGCCGGTCCGTTCGAAATATTCACACAAGACTCACAGGCCTGGCATTGTAATATGTTCACATTAGTAGCCCAAATTCAAAACCAACTAGTACGATTCCCATACATAAGACCAACATGTTAATGCATCTCAATGATTCACATATCATATACAAATATGTAGCTCCAAAAGCAAAGATCTAGAAAAAAACATCTGTTCTTCCTACTAACATGGATGCTTCTCTTGGCCAACATTCAATATAGAGTGAAAGACAATTTTTTTGTGAAGTCTACAATTCCTCTTGCAAACGTAACTAGTTTCACCAACAGCCGGAACCATGAGAATGAACCACACATGATGGAGGAACATCCACTGCAATATGATTTGGTCTTCGCTCGATCACACGGTGAGACTATTTTCGGAATACAAACTTTAACTTAGGCAAAATGATGTCCATTGTATAATCAGACCAAAGCAATGAAGCACCTATTGTTGGCCAATAAATAGTACATTACTACTTTTCTGCAGTCCATGAAGTGACTATCCAATCTTTCTTTGTCTATTTTCAAATGGCACTACATGCAGTGACTATACTATTCTCTTGTGCAGTTCAAACAAAATTGCGGTCACTTTGTTTGTTTGCCAAATAGCAACAGGCAGACATCTCTGTCTGCACAAATATCAAGCAGCTAGTAAACATATACGCCACCTTGTATTTTCGGTTTAAACACGTCTCTTCCGCTTAGCATCTGTCATGTTTTGCACTGGACAACTTGATACAGTCATGTTTTGCCCTAGACAATTTCATACTAAATTGATTTGCTGGTTCAGAGCAGAAATATAGCGCCTATTCTTCATCAGACCAAGGATATCCATGTTCTCAGTGATGGAAGAGGTGAAATCGATACAACCAAAATTGAACATCCAACCATTGAATCCTGTCTTGCACCTCCAATGTAGGTCCACCCTGCCAATAAATTCACATGCAAACCACTAGTATTACTATCTAATGATAGTACAAAAAGAGTAGCAAGATAGTAGCAAACCATGTACCTTCGTAATGAACAGCTCATAGTGCCACCAATTGGATATAAAGGTTTGGAAGAAAACATGCTCCTAATGTTGAACCATTTGGACTTATTGTGCAGTTTCACTAAAAGCAAACACCCCTCTTTGCATAGGTATTGAAAGTATGATTACTATAAAAGTGGCACTAGTTGAAGCATAGACTCACAAATATAAGCATTCCAATTTCTTAATGGGAAAAGGTAGCAAGACTGTTTCTAACCACCTGTTTAAAGGAATAAATAAGGCAACAATGGATGATGCCAGGAAGGCCTACATAGTTGTTTCTGAAAAATTGAGCCATTCCTGACCTTTCCTCTTCTTTTAAGCATATTTTGTGCAGTTCAACTAAAATAAAATGCCATCACTACCTTAACAATTCAGTGACACTATGCAAACGGAAATGACTTAACATTACATCATGATGTCAGGTATGTAGTCGACATGCATTAGAGACAAACATACAGACCTCCTCCGATAACATAATGACCATTAATTTTAACAAAGGTGTGACTAGCTTTACCGGGATAATTTGAGTGAACTCCACACCCTCTGTTACTTAATATAAGACATTTTCGCAATTCAATTTAAAGTACCCAAATGTCTAGTATTTAGAAAAATAGGTAGTAGTTTTCTTGAGCACATATCAGGGAAAGCTTGCCACACTTTATATATTTTCATACGCTAATGCAACACCATTTGAATAGTACAAATATACACTAATCACTACAAAAAATACACTTCCGTGATGATACGTGTTTGTCATAGTAGGTCGCTTTTTTATCATGCATGTACATCCATGACAAATTTATGACAGAATCAAGATAGTCATATCTGTGCTGTCGTAGAAGTGTTCCATGACATTACCAAAATTATCATCACGGAAGTGTCCACTTCCATGACAATAAATCGCGCATCACAGAAGTGCTTTCATCAAGGGTGACCAACACGTGGCATCCACCGTAACGGAACGTCGTTAAGCTATCGGGTCGGGTTTTGCATCCGATAACCCGTTAACAGCCCCGACCAATGGGAATTTTCCACGTGTAAAATCATCATTGGCTAGAGGAAACACGTGTTGGCTCATCGTTGGGACAGATGTCATCCACTCACTCGACAGAAGGCGCCTATGATACGTCAACACGTGGCACGGCCCAACAGTGGCCCATTCCCGTGAAATGGCCGGCCTATTTGACTTGGTCAAAAGCTGGCGGGCCGGCCCATGGAAAGCCTGTTAACGGCTTGTTCGCATATAGCCCATTTACAGCCCGCTAACCCAAGGCCCATTACGCCCTATCTGAATTAGGCCCAGTAGCATCATCTAGGTCATCCAATAGATTCCAGCCCATTTTCACTTCTGGCCCATGTATAGCCCATGACATCTTTCGGCCCATATGAGGCCCTTTGTAACTCTTGGCCCATTAGCGGCCTGTGCTGAACTGGCCCGTAATGAACAGTGTATCACTTTACACCCATTAACGGCCCATGGTGAAACTGGCCCGTAATGAACAGTGTATCACTTTATACCCATTAACAGCCCGTTATTTCGTTGGGCCGTCTCCAGCCCATGTTATCTTTCGGCCTTCTCAGAGCCCATTTATTCTTGGGCTCATTTCCAGCATTCATTTACTTATGGCCCGTTACTGTCATTTTCTGCTTGTGGGCCAAATTCAGCCTGTGGTTACAGTCGGCCCGTTTATGGTTCATTAATACGTTGGGCCATTTTCATAGCGTCATCAAATACGGCATTTTAACGATGGCCCATTATGGTCGGCCCATGAACGGACGATTCCAACTCTAGCCCGTTTACGGCCAGAATGCGGTCTGTTTGGCCCATGTTTGGCCAATCGATCATACGACCCGTATAAGGCCCATTGATGATACGACCCGTAGAAGGCCCATTGATGATACGACCCATAGAAGGCCCATTGTTTCTACGGCCCGTAGAAGGCCCACTGTTTCTACGGCCCGTAGAAGGCCCACTGTTTCTACGGCCCGTAGGAGGCCCAGTGTCACTACAGTAAATATTAGCCCATGGTTATTGTGGCCTAGTTTTAAAAAAAATAGGTTATTGCAGCCACTAGCAAACCACAGAAAAAGAACTGCACTGACTACAAGCAAACACTACAAGAAATCTGTTAATACATGACGGATTTCTCATGACGTTCCCAGAATCCGTCACCATTGATGACGGTTTCTTTTGGTTTGTCATGAAAACTGTCATGATGAGAATTCACTCCAAAACAGTAGCATAGAGAGACCGTCATGAAAACTGTCATGGATCGGGTTGGGCCTATCCTTCTTTCTTTGTACATTTTATTCGGACCGTCATGGATGGTTTGTGCTGATGTGGCTTGGGTGCCCTTGTTTGCTTGGCTCGGCTCGTGCTAAGCTAAATTAAAAAGAAATCTTTTTTTGCAGGTGAATTAAAAAGAAATTTGTCAAAACTACGTAATTAACAAGGTAATTAGGCCACGTTTCTCTCAAAAAAAGTAATTAGGCCACGTCAGCCCGCCGGGGTTTGGTCGCGATGGACCTTATTCAGCGGCGGAGATGCATCGACAGGCCACGGGGCGACGATTAAGTCTACTAGGAGGAAGCCGTCACTCGCGCGAGCCTAGGAAACCAAGCGGGGCACTTGGGGTTGTTCTGGAAGAACGCCGGTGATGAGATTTGCGGCAGCGCTCTCGCGGCCAGGATGCAAAGGAGGCTACAAGGCATGGGAAGGCTAGCTAATGGGCTCAGAGGAACCCTGGGAGGACTAGGAACTCGAATTCGTGCTCGGTTTCGACAGCCACCGTCCCTAGCAACGGCAGTGACATGGCAGGCTGTGGTAGAGGCCGGGCAAGACACCGTTGAAGCGCTTTGTTCAGGGCAACAGAGGTCGATTCAATCTTCCTGGAGGTTCAGCACGCAGTAGCGGTGCTCGAAGAAAACACGGGGCGGCGATTTGAGATCTTTGTCGACGCAGGTGGAGGATGGTGGCGACTGCGCACTCGCGGACACGCTCAGGAACACAAGATGGAGAGCGGGATGAGGTCGAGAATGTGAGGGGAAAGGAAGAAAGGGCCGAGAGGGATCTAGCGCGGGTGGGGCGGGTGGGGGGTCGGCCATGTCGAAGCAGGAGCTGGCAACCTCCGCATGCGCGTGTGACTTTATCTCTGCCAGAGGTTGAAGACGACCCCAAGCAGGTCAGGCTGGGCCTAAACTACTAGGCTAGGTGAGCAGTTATTTCTATTTCTCTTTCTCTTTTACGTTTTCTGTTTAATTTAATTCACACCAATTTGAAATTCCAAAGTGATTCAAACAAGTTCTAATTCTTCTGAGTATTTAAATGTAGCATATTAAATGCTTTCCAAGGTTACATGTTATTTTCATGAATTTTAAACTTATATTATTTATACTATGTATATAATCCAATCCAAATACATTATGGATTAATTGTAGAGTCCAAAGAATTTCCTTTAAAAGTTCCAGAAAACTAGGCTGGGACCCGCAATAGTTTATATGGGCCCATGCCTTATTCTTAGTGTTTTAGAAAGGCTTTCTGGATTTTTTGGAAAATATTTAGTGGTTTTTGCTTTAATTAAAATAATTGTTTGAATTAATAGCCCATTCAAATAATAAATAATCCATCTTTTCACCGAAAAATGGATAAAAAATAAAAAAATATTTAGAAGAATGTTCTCTACGTATTCTTGTGATTTGATTCATAAATATTAAACTTTAAGTGCATGAAAATTTTGGCAGAAATGTGTTCAAAATTCCTAGTTGTGCCGATGAGTCTATGTTCAGGAATTATCTGAGCAAATAAGAAGAAGTCCAAGCACCAGGGTGCCAAGATTCAACCCATACATGGAGCATAATTGTTTTTATTTGTACAAAATCCAAATTGAGTCCGAAAAATATGAAAATTGGTATGGTTTCATGATATGGCCCCTAGTTATTATGGTAAAAATTTGAGAAGATTTTGCAATTTTTTGGTGTACATTGCTTGGAAAATGGAACATCTGTGAGTAGGAATCATGGTTGCAAGAGGGAACAAGTCGGGTTTGAAGATGAAGTGTGAGTTGCCATTATTTGACCTTGAAACCTTTTATGCACTCAATAGAAACCATCACATGTTCCATGTCAAAATTTGGCATATGGGGGGTTTGTTTGCTATATTTAAGTCATTAAGTGCATTTCTACGTATTTAACGGATATAATTCAAATTTGAACAACAACTACATGGAAAAGTTGGCAAAATGAGTTCATATCCTACTTGTGCCAATGAGTATATGTTTAGGTATTATGTAAGAAAACAAGAGGAATTCCAAACACCATGGTGCCAAGACTGGACCCCCCACATAGAGCATAATGGGTTGAGAAAGTCTGTTGGAAGGCTCAACTCTGGATGAAAATCTCGCATCAACCTTGTCGATGCTAGCAACAATGGCGTCTGTGGATGTCGTTATCCTTCTTGAAGGAGCTGTTGTGGATCTTGCTATACCTCGGCTTCTCGGGTCTCATGGTCTTTGGGTGAAAACCTAATATTTGGCTATGACAAATTGGGTGATGGTGGTGTCCGCGACATCGCTTCCTCCTTGGAGGCGTCACTTTGGAGACCTCGACGACTGCCTTCGAGGGTGCGCCTGGCTATAGGTGGAGCTTGGGTTTGTGTGGTTATCAGGGGAGTAGCTGGTAGCTGGCCATTGGCCAGTGGTTGCGACTTGTGGTGCTCATGACCTAGTTTAGCTAGTGTTTTGCCCATTTGTTAGGATTTTAGCTCAGTTTTCCTTTAATTAACAGAGAGGTCTCTTTGTACCATTTCTCTCTGATCAATGAACATAACAGCTCTCCTACTATCGCTTGAAAAAAACATAACAACCATCAGCGATGGCACTGAAGGATAGAAGTTGCACTTCTCAGTATGGATGGATCATTCCGGGCGTGCGAGGATTTTTTTTCAGCCATTGCAACACACATACACATTTGCTAGGTGTAGGCCATAGTTAGGGAAGGGCGGATGTCACGTCCAGCTCCAAGAGATCTTTACCAACTAATAAAGCGACTATCGCTTCTAGTCATCCGTCATTAAAATTACCCTCTAAGTTGGTAAAAATTACCCACCAATACCACCCATAAATGGGAAAACGATTCAAGTTTTCGGACCAAAAATCACCGCCTCATTTGTGGTCATATAGGGGCGCGACGAGAATAAGTCACAAAACAATGAGCAGCAGAGTGGTTGGCCGATCCCTCCCGTAGGGATGAGACCAGGGTTTGAATCCCAACTTCCACAATTTTTGGGTGTGTTTGGATCGCTTCCTGGCAATTTATTGCCTGGGTTGGTGTGTGCCTGGAGATTGTTTGGTTGATGGCCTGGAGATACCTCAATTTTTTTAAAAAAATGTTTTTCAAAATTTGTACCCCAATTTTTTTTAAAAAGTTCGTCGATTCAAAAAATGTTTGTTGAGTCAAAAAATGTTAATGAATTCAAAACCAATTCATACATTTAAAAAATTGTAAACAAAACTAATGTTCATGATTTTTTTTGAGAAAATCAAAAATTTCAAAACAAAATTGTCGATTCGAAAAATTGTTCGCTAATTCAAATTATTTTATGTCCAGGACGAAAGTCTTTATATATGTTGGCATTGGAAGTAGTTCATGGTCAATGAGATTTGTTTTTAAAGTTTTAAACGTTCCCTTGCGCAACATAATGATAAGTGTGGCGTGCACTAGCAAATTCATAGCCTTGGAATTTACCGCGGAATGCATTGTGATCACATGGACATCGGGACTATCATCGGCTAGGGTGAGAAAAATTAATAAATGGCAATATGGTGAGCCACTATGTTAAAATAGAGTATGCTCATACATCAAGATATTGAGTCATACTTATTTGGCGAGCCATAATTTTTTGTCTCCCGTTGTAATGCATGAGCATATTTGCTAGTAAGTTACAAAACTAATAGGCAATGACTTGCAATGGCATGGTTGAGTGGCAATTGTGTGTTGTGGCCGAGGTCATCCTCACCTTGGCATTGAACATGTTCGAGCGCATTACGGTCAGGTGAACATGGTGACCATGACAACAAGGATGAGGCGCTATGTTCAAATAGATCTTTATCAAACAAAAATGTTCAAATAGATAGCATGGACATGTGGAAGGGACTTGCGTGGCGTTTACTGTATTTGGAGCATGCAATTTTTTCTCCCATTCTGAACACGGACGTGTTTACTAGTTAAAACCCGTATTCGGATTTGTCATAATAATTTTTGAGATCTACTCATAATTAAAATGTCAAACAAAGAAATAGAAAAGAAATATGAAAATTAGTACTGAGTAGTACTACTATAAGAAAACAACAACAGAAAATAAAAGAAAATAAAAAACCTTTTGGACCATGCGAACTTCGGCACTGGGCTGAAGGCAACGAAAGTCCACTAGGGTTCCTAGACATTTGTATCCAGCGTAGTACAAATCCTGCGTTCTGATTGGTCCATTGGACCCTCCCACGGATCGTAGTGTATCCACCGTTGATCCCTCCAAGATCCAACGGCACACACTCATCCCCCTCACTATCTTCTTTCTCGCCCCACCCCCGCCGCTGGCTCGTTTTCCATGGACTGCCTTCCCGATCTCCGTGCTCCTTCTCTCCACCCCTCGGATTGCAATAGAAGGCGGCTGGCGAACTTTGTGCCGGTTCGCCGTAGTAGCTGCAGCCTGCGCGCCACTCTCCTCTTCCCGTCACCGTGGAGCTTCCCTGATCCGTCGCCGAGGAGCTGAGCCGACCCGTCACTGAGGACGCTGCGCCGACCCGTCGCCGGGGTGCCGTGTCGTGGTGGTTGCCAAGACAATGGGAACAAGGCCGGCGACGTCGAGGCTTCCGCCGTTCTGTCCAGTGGTGCCGCACTGAGCCAGCGAGGCGCCTGGTCAAGTTGAGCATCGGCGGCTGGGGGCTACCTCGTGCTGGGCTGCTGCTGCCCACCCGTCGGCACAAGGCCCGTGTTCATCTCCTTTGCTGTCCTCGCCGTTACATAATTCGTCTAGCTCGACACTGTGAGCCGTTTGTCGATTCAGATTTGCCCCTTTCATTTTTACTTCGGATTATCCCCTCGCTTTTGCTTCTGATTATGCAAGACCTCTTATTTGCAGGCAACGGCTGTTCCATGGCGTCACTATGGGTGGAGACGGTCACTGAACAGGAGCATTGGTCGAGTCAAGGCCATTGTGGATAGTGGATACGGCGTCTCCCTCTGAAGATTTGAGCGGATACAGGCAGTTATCCGGCCAGCAAAGTGTTGAGATGAACCGTGGTGGTTGCAGTGTAGTATAGCTCTGGGTCTTTTTTCCTTTTGTGGTATTGTGATAAGTCTGTACTGGGTCTTTTTTCCTTTTTTCTTAATTTTTTATTTCCTGACATGTTTATGCAATTTCCTTTTTTGTTTAATAATAAAATTACCAGTAAATTTTTCTTATTGACTCCAAATTTCCATGGACAAGAGAAATTACTTATGGGCTAATTTCATGGATCTAACTACTGGGGCTTGGCCCAACTTGGAATTTAATGGGCAAAACTTCTTATGGGGCTGATCACAACATGGGCCAATAGTCTTGGACAAAGCTAAAACTTAGTGGGCCAAAGTTTGAATTGGGCTGACTATTACATGGGCTGCCATGTCAGATCCATGTTGGTTGCCATGTCACATGATGACGTGGAATGTATGATTAACGCCGTTATCTAACAGGAATCTATGACAGTCAAGAACTGTCATGGATCCATGACAGTTTTGGCAATCCGTCAAGGAGTGCATGGTAGTCAAATTATGACGCGATATACATGACGAATTTCAGGTCCGTCATGGACAACCTACCACGACGGTTTTGTGCACATATGTGACATCTTGGTTCCGTCATGGATTAACACATTTCTTGTAGTGAAACAAATAAACAAGACAACACAAGGAAATAAATAAGCAAGCAACTTACACTAGGCTATCACGGCTATTACACATATTACATCCACTGGGCATCAAAGTTCGCCACCAGTGCAAATATAGGGAACACAACAACATATAAATGCCGCAGCAAAACAAGTCTAGAACAGAAACCACTTAGAAGAGCTCAAGAAACAATATCCTAGGTACCCATAATGCTGCAAGATGCTTAGCAAGCTTATCAAGTTTCTCTTGTTTGGCGCTTAAGTCCTCCAGCGCTTGCTGTTGCACCAGAAAGTATGCATTTAAATTCTGCAGGGACTTCCACAGTCCTTCGGCTTCTTGTCGCATAACATCTGATCGATGTCTTTCAACTTGAAGTTGAGACTCAAGAAGCCGAACTGATTCAGGCAATGAGTTCGAAGAGTTGGTGTCAGCAGTGGTAGCCAGTAACTTGAACACTACATCAAGACAGGACTTTGGGTTTGTCTCAGTGTCTTCAATATAGTTTTTATCAGCTTTCTTGAAGACCAACAGGGATGTCTCACTATCTTGAACCTTATCTGCATTACTCCCTTTACCATTGCATAACAGGGTACTCTTCTCCAATATTTTATCTGTGTTCTAAAAGAGAAACAAACAAACACATCTCAGGTTTACAATGTAGTATATGAAACTCATTTTGGTAAACCAGTTCAGTAGTAAGGTGGACAGGATAACATCATGAAACAAATATATATCTATGTAGTATGGTCACTGTATGGTCTATATCATTCTAGTTTATGTTGCCAAATCAAGATAGATACAGTTCAAATCATATCTATTTAAGACAAAGCAACATAGACAGAATATAAGTGTGGGAAACTACACAGCAATAACTACACTTGTAATGTGCATGGCATGAGAACATAACTGTTTATTCAATTGAAACTGAAATCAACATAGAGCAAGTTACAACAGCAAACATCCAAACACATTGAAGAAACAGGTTTAAAACATACCTGTTGTGCCATTGGAGTTTCAATTGCATCCTTCAAATTTAAAATTAGTTGGTATCAGTAAATACAGTGATGCAAGAGCAAAGTAGTATGAACCATAGCTACGGAACCTGACCTGAGAACAATTCTTCTTCTGCTTTAAGCGTTGACTTCGAGTTCGGAGTGGTGGTCCTCGTGATTTGGGCACTGCAGTTGCCTTACTATCTGCTCGTGTTTGGGTGCTTTGTGGTGGAGACGGTGCTGTGTCAACGGGAACTGGGTGTCTATCTACTGGGGTTGGGGTTAGAAGGGGTGTAGCTGGTTCTCTGTCCAACTGGGTAGGGGTACAATCTGCATGAGTGTGGGTTATGTGTGGTGGGGCTGGTTCTTGGGCAAGTACAACCGTGGTTCTATCTACATCAACAGGTAGCACGATCTTTTCTGAAGACCGTGTTTTTACTCCCACAGATACTGCCATCACTCCCTCCAATTGAAATGGCTGATAAACAAGAAAAGTAATTGAATGTACATACATTGTAAGATAGACATGTGCAATGGATAGTAGGGAAGAAAATAGGGCATGAAATATTCACATTTATGTTGTCTAAGCAAACAGAACAGCAGGACATAATTTCACATATATGATGGCTAATTAAACAGGATAGCATGACACAATTTCACATGTATGATGGCTAACTAAACAGGATAGAATGACATACTTCAAAATATGATGACTATGTAAACAGGATGACATGATATAACTATACGATATGTCTATTAAAGTGGTTGGCATGCCATAAATCACAAACATGCCGTCGATGGAAACATGATGGCATGATATAATTCATGGATAGAATGACATAATTTAAATATGATGACTATGTAAACAAGATGAGATGATATAACTATATTATGTCTTTAGAAAATGGGTTGGCATGCCATAATTCAGATACATGCTGTCTATGTAAACATCATGGCATGACATAATTCAAATATATGATTTATATACTAAGGAAGTGAGCAGAGGGCAATCGCATATATGATGTGTCAACTAAGGAGATGGCATTCAATATTGTGTATATGATGTAAAAACTAAGCATTGCAATACAACATATGCATTATATGAGTAATATAACCCTGCCAAGTTTGAGCATACACCTCAGGGGGATAATAGGACTGGTCATCTACCTCTGAATCCTCCTCTGAAGAGCTATTTGTAACCAGCAAGATATCTGCTTCAGCAGGTAGCATTGTCTGCTCTGAAGACCTTGTTTTCACTCCAGATTTCACCATCACCAATTCAAATGGCTGATGCACAGGAAGAGCAGTTGAATATACAAACATTGTCGACAAAAGCAATGAGAAATACAAAAACAATGATGGCATGATATAATTCACATATATGACGCTTGCCTAAACACCATGGCATTGCATAATTCACATACATAATGCCTTGCAACAAGATAACATTGCATAATTCACATATATAATGTCTTGCAACAAGATGGCATTGCATAATTCACATATATGGTAATTAGACACTAAACATGTGGCATTCACACAAAGCATGTCTAAACTAAGCAAATGACATAGCAATGCAAGATACCATACGCACGATATGAGCAACATAACCCTGCCAAGTTAGGGCATGCACCTCGGGGGGGGGGGGGATATGACTGGTCATCTGTCTCTGAATCCTCCTCTGAGGAGCTATCGGTAACCAGCAAGACATGCGCTTCGTCAGATAGCATTGTCTGCTCTGAAGACCTTGTTTCCACTCCAGATTTTTCCATGACCGTGCCAAATGGCTGATGCAGAGGAAGAGTAATTGAATGTACTAAAATTGTTGACAAATTTAACGCGTAATAAAAAAATGATGGCATGATATAATTCACATATAAGATGACTGGCTAACCAGGGTGGCATTGCAAAATTCACATATATGATGCTTGGCTAGACAAGATGGCATTGCATGATTCACATATACGATAAAGAAACTAAACAGATGGCATTGACACAAAGCATGTCTAAACTAAGCTGTCGGTGTCAAAACCGGCGGATCTCGGGTAGGGGGTCCCGAACTATGCGTCTAGACCGGATGGTAACAGGAGGCAGGGGACACAATGTTTTACCCAGGTTCGGGCCCTCTTGATGGAGGTAAAACCCTACGTCCTGCTGGATTAATATTGATGATATGGGTAGTACAAGAGTAGATCTACCACAAGATCAGAGAGGCTAAACCCTAGAAGCTAGCCTATGGTATGATTGTATGTTGTGGTTGTTGTCCTACGGACTAAAACCCTTCAGTTTATATAGACACCGGAGAGGGTTAGGGTTACATTGGCCGTATTACCTAGCTTGCCTTCCACGCCAAGTAGAGTCCCACCTGGACACGAGACGAAGTCTTCAATCTTGTATCTTCATAGTCTAACAGTCCGGCCAATGGAGATAGTCCGGCTGTCCGGAGACCCCCTAATCCAGGACTCCCTCAGTAGCCCCTGAACCAGGCTTCAATGACGATGAGTCCTGCGCGCAGTATTGTCTTCGGCATTGCAAGGCGGGTTCCTTCTCCGAATACATCACCGAAGAATTTGAATACGAGGATAGTGTCCGACCCTGCAATATAAGTTCCACATACCACCGTAGAGAGAATAATATTTTCGCAAATCAAATTTGCTGACTTGTTTTGATAGCATGATGTTATGTCATGTCCCGGGGATTATTCGAACCATTTCCTTTAACTAGCCCCGCACATAACGCGAGGCAGTTTTTCGACACGTCTTGTCAAAGCAGAGATCGTGTCCCCTTATTACGGGATTCTCATCAATACGGGCGTGGGTAACCCTACCACGCCATCGATTACGACGCTTGGGGATAAGCGACTTTTACCAGGCTAGTGGGGACGCTTAGTTTCGTCCGCCCATATAAAGAGATAAGGATTCACCTTTCTATCCACGCCTTCTTCCTCCTTCGCTCATCCGTTTTCGCACACTCGAGCTCTAGCGCCCAAGTCTGCACTTCCCACCTCATCCTTCTCCAACCATGTCTAGAGCGGGAGGAAAGTGGATGGTCTCCTCCGTCACGGATGGAGACATCAAGAAGCTGAGGAGAGCCGGATACCTGCCCGACGACATCACGCACCGGCTCCCAGATGAGGAGCAGCTCATCCCCACCCCCAGGCCCCATGAGAGGGTAGTGTTCCTCACCCATTTCCTCCATGGACTGGGATTCCCTCTCCACCCATTCGTTTGGGGGCTCATGTTCTATTACGGCCTGGATTTCCACGATCTGGCCCCGAACTTCATCCTCAACATCTCGACATTTATCGTCATGTGCGAGGCCTTCCTCCGCATCAAGCCCCACTTCGGCTTATGGTTTAAGACCTTCAATGTTAAGCCAAAGGTTGTGGGCGGCCGCCAGGCGGAGTGCGGAGGCGCCGTGGTGGGCAAGATGCCCAACGTAACATGGCTCGAGGGCTCCTTTGTGGAAACCATAAAGGGGTGGCAATCGGGGTGGTTCTACATCACCGAGCCGCGCGACCCTGCATGGGCAGCGGCCCCCGAGTTCCGATCTGGCATCCCCACGCGGCTCACCTCCTGGAAAGAGAAGGGCCTGTCCTGGGGTAGTTGGGGAGAGCTGACCGGACTCCAAACATGTATTCAAAACATGGTGAACAAGAAGCTAAACTTGTCAACGTGGTCCAGGTCATGCTCCACCGCCGGATCCTCCCGTGCCAACAACGGGAGTTCAACTTGTGGGAGTTCTACCCGGCTGAGCACCGAACTCTGAACAGGCTCTTCGACACAACTCACAAAGATGCCTGGAGGGTGCTGTTGAAAAGCGCTGAGGTCCCCCCTCCCATTACTGAGGATCGCGGATTCAGCGCGAAGCGCCAAACCAGTGCGGTAAGCTGCTTTACCTTTCACAGGATACTTATTTCTTATAGATTGACTCCATGCGGGATCTAAACTCCCGTACCTTTGATAGGACTGGCAGGAGACGGCTAGACAGATCGACTATCCGGCTCCTTTGCCCGAAGGCCCAGCAGACGCTCTTCTGGCGAAGATGCTGACTCCGGCCCCTTATACGGTGCCGGAGAAGGCCAAGAAGGCCAAGGGAACCCAAAAGAGTTCCCGATGCTAGGCATCGTCGGACTCTCCGTCCGATGACTTTGCGGTGCACTCCTCCCCCGAAGACGAGGAAGAAGAAGAAGATGCTCCCCCTCCAGCTGGGGGAGATAAGAAAAGGAAGGCCGCCCCAACTGGGGGGGGGGGGGGCGAAGGGTCCAAGAAGGGAAGGACTCTCCTTCCGGACAGTTCCACCACCGCCGACGAAGGCGAAGACGAGTGGTTGCCAGGGCCAAGCCCCCGGGGAGATCGTAAGTATTCGGATACCAGAGTAACTCATAGCATTCCTTTGTTGCACTGCTTTCCCTAATGCTGAACATGATTATGCAGGCCACCACGAGCTAGTATTGATGTATCATCGGACGGCTCCCTGGGCTCGTCGGACATGGATAGCGATCCAATCCCGACCGCCACCTCCCCTCATCCTGCCGACGATGCCGAGGTGCTGTCTCAAGAGGCACCGAACAGAGGGGAGACAGTCTCGGAGGCGCCTCAAGGCGACCTTCCGGACTCCGGGAGCCGAGGGGACGGGGCCCTTGAGAGCTCCGAGTTCGGCCCTCAGCCGAACATCGCGTCGGAACCTCCAGTGGTTCCAGGCTCGGGCAGGCGGCTTCCTTCTAAGAGGGGCAAGACGCCTGTGCCGGGGACCTCTGTCCATCCAGAGGCGCCGGACAATCTGCTAGAAGCGCTTCACAGCGCTTCCATCGACGAGGAGCACCGTACTGTTATGAGTGCGGTGGTCCAGAAGGTTCAGTCCGCCAAGAGCGGGTTGACTGAAGCATGTGCCAGCCTTCTAATAGGCTTTGAGGTAAGTGTTTTAAAATGTAGTAGAAATATTACCGCATAGACAGTAGCCCCTGATGCTTTGTTCGGTATTCACAAAGAAAAGCCGAAAAGAGGATCAAATAATATCACACGAGTCTAATATAAGTATGTCTATATGCGTATGCAGGCCTCGCTGCTGGCGTCCGCCGCACTGACTGCGGAGGTTGCCGTACTGAAGCAGGACCTCGAGGGGTCCAGGAAAGAGCTCGGCCTTGCCAAAAGGCAGCTCGAGGAGAACAAGGGTAAGTAATACCATGTCTATAGATATGTATATATAAATGAAGACGCGATTGCAAAATGACAGGATCATCGTATATTTGCCAGGGGCCACGACCGAGGTGGCGACCTTGACGCAAGCGCTAACCAAGGCCGAAGATAAAGCGTCCAAGGAGCGCACCGAGCGAGAGAAGCATGAGGCTTGGGTGGGCGAGGTGCAGCAAGAGCTCCAGTCTCTCGTGGCGAAGCACGAGGCATTGGAGCTTGACTCAAAGACGCGGGAGTCTGAGCTTGCCACGGCCCTCGAGAGCGCAAAAATGCCAAGGCCGAAGCCCAAAAGGCCCTCCAGGAGATCGACGCAATGAAGAAGATAGCGGCGGGTAAGGCTTTCTATATGCAAAGCAAGCATGTAAGAGTAAATTACCGATTACTTACCCGAATCCGGAGCTCTTCAGGAGCATTCGCAGATTTTCCCCACAGCATGTCCGATGCCACACAATTTTACCAGGCCGGGGATGGAAGCTCAACGGAGAATCTGTTCTGGTTTCAGTATGCTGAGGCCGAACACCCGGTGCCAATGAGCGACCAGCTGAAGCAGATGGTCGAGCTACATAAGGCGGCCGATCGGGCCATGAAGAGCTTTATAGTCCGGCTATGGCCTGGTGACACCCTTCCGAACAGCTTCTTCGGCCTGGTGAGGCAGCTTGTGGATGCCTATCCGCGGCTGGAGGTCGTCAAGCGATCTGTCTGCATTGAAGGTGCACGTCGGGCTTTCGCTCGTGTGAAATTGCACTGGGTCAAGCTAGACGCCGTGAAGCTGATCAAGGAGGGGCCGCTAGAGGGCAAGGAGCACCGCCACCCCGAGATGTACTACGAGGGTGTTCTGCCGGTGCCCGTCTCATAGCGGACGAGTATTCCAAAGATGTAATATTTGAGTGAGACTTGCTCGTTTTATCCTGTATTTATGAAAACTTGTTTCATATGCGCTATGCAATGCTTGTTTGAATTTAAAATATTGCCTTATGTTTGGCTGTTTATCCAATCTAAGAGATGGCTAGTCCTCGGCTTCTGCCCCCATGCCACGAGTGCTGGGGTGTTCGGGATAAACCTGAGCACTCTTGTTCCCATGTTTGGGTCCTTCGAGGGAGGTGCTCAGCACAGCGAACAAGGCAGCCGAACTAATAATGCTTTATCACTCTCACTTAGCCATAGAATTCTATAATTTTAAATTTCGGCGAAGCCCCTGGTATTCGGAAGGCCGAATTTGGGGCGTGATACACGCCTTTAAGACGGACAAGGCCGGCCCCTCGCTCTAAGCGGCATAAGTCTTTAGGGACTCGAAAACCTCACCGAACAGCGACCAGTCTCTTGCCTTATCATGACAGTCAGTTTTAGCTTTCTCTACTGAGGTGCTGAACCCAGCAGAACCGGGGCACAATCGCAGTAGTTCTCCTAGCGCTACCTTAGCCGATAGAGCGGAACATAAGGTACCAAAACATAGGAGTCGGGCAAACCCAACATTTGACCAAAGACATGATTCGAAGCTGATGCATATAATGCTATAAGTTCGGGGTGCCACACTTGTGAAAGTGTTCGGACTTTTCACACCGTATTGTGGGGTACGTAAGCCCCTGGTGTGTTGGTCGTACCAAAGTGTACGGTTGCAAGGCGTCATTAATTGAACACATGGATATATATATATATATATATATATATATATATATATATATAACAGGAATGCAATAATAGTCGTAATGTCATGCATTGTTTAGTCAAAAGATTGTGTTAAAGCAGAGTGATATAGGTAGTGCGATAAGCAAAGAGTAGGACTATGTCCCTTCCAAGGGCAAGCTGAGGAATGATATGCAATCGAATATTTCGCTCATTACTGTAATCCACCTGGGAATTCCGGTGGTATGACGTAGCTAGTTGCCTCCTTGGTTGCTGCATCATGTGTTCGGCAATAGTGCTGCGGACAGTGTTTCCAGAGATTAAGGTCCTGAAAAAAGAGAAAAATTACAAAACGGGAAGCCCCTAGTGCGGTTAAAGCCGCGTCTTTGGGCATGCCGCAGTTTTGCCAACCCTCCCCACCTGTGCCCATGGTATTTTTAGTGCGTAATTATGTACGCGTGGCATGAGTTTTGCCGTTGGGCTGGGATTTGGGTGGGCGCCGTATTGCTACACGAGCTCAGATCGTGCCAGGCGGTCCATTTGCCGATTGCTCCAAGCGCACTTGAAGGTGTCCGGGCTTTGAAGCACCGAACGGGTTGATTGCCTTGAGAGGCTACTTTGCGCTTCTGTAGTGAGGGCCGCGGTGTGCTCCTCTGTTTGGAGAGAGCGATCTGTGTTTCCATTGACTGTAATAACTCCGCGAGGTCCTGACATCTTGAGCTTGAGGTATGCATAATGTGGCACCGCATTGAATCTAGCAAATGCAGTTCGCCCGAGCAGCGCATGATAACCACTGCAGAACGGGACTATGTCGAAGATTAACTCTTCGCTTCGGAAGTTATCCGGGGATCCGAAGACCACTTCCAGTGTAATTGAGCCTGTGCAATGGGCCTCTACACCTGGAATGACACCTTTAAAGGTCGTTTTTGTGGGTTTGATCCTTGAGGGTTCTATACCCATTTTAAGCACTATGTCCTGATAAAACAGGTTCAGGCTGCTACCGCCATCCATAAGGACTTGAGTGAGGTGAAATCCGTCAATGATTGGGTCTAGGACCAGTGTGGCGAATCCACCATGACGGATACTAGTGGGGTGGTCCCTGTGATCGAAGGTGATCGGACAGGAGGACCAAGGGTTGAACTTTGGGGCGACCGGCTCCAACGCATATACGTCCCTGAGCGCACGCTACCGCTCCCTCTTGGGGATGTGGGTTGCGTATATCATGTTCACTGTCCGCACTTGTGGGGGAAACCTCTTCTATCCTCCGGTGTGTGGCTGCCGTGATTCCACCTCGTCATCGCTATGTGGCCCCTTGTCTTTGTTTTCGGCAAGCAACTTGCCGGCCTGCTTGAACACCCAACAATCCCTGTTGGTGTGATTGGCTGGCTTGTCTGGGGTGCCGTGTATTTGACACAAGCGATCGAGTATACGGTCCAAGCTGGACGGATCCGGCGTACTTTGTTTGATTGGCTTTTTCCGCTGACCGGGTTTAGAGCCTTTGAATCTGGCATTGGCTACCGTATCCTCGATATTTTTTCTGTTAATGCGGCGCTTATGTTTGTTGCGACGTGACCTGCTATTGCCGTCCTTGGTATCCGAGGTACCATGGTTCTTTGATATGTTATTACTGCAAGCCAGCCAGCTGTCTTCTCCCGCACAAAAGCGGGTCATGAGCGTCATGAGAGCTGCCATAGATTTCGGCTTTTCCTGACCAAGGTGCCGGGCTAGCCACTCGTCTCGGATGTTGTGTTTGAAAGCCGCTAAGGCCTCTGCATCCGGACAGTCGACAATTTGATTTTTTTTGTAAGGAACCGAGTCCAGAATTGCCTCGCCGACTCTTCTGGCAGCTGAATTATGTGGCTCAAGTCATCGGTGTCTGGTGGTCGCACATAAGTGCCCTGAAAGTTGTCGAGGAATGTGGCTTCCAGATCTTCCCAACAGCTAATGGAGTCCGCTGGCAAGCTGAAGCCAATGCCGCGCTGGTCCTTTGAGCTTTAGTGGGAGGTATTTGATGGCGTGTAAGTCATCACCACGGGCCATGTGGATGTGGAGGACGAAATCCTCGATCCATACCGCGGGATCTGTTGTGCCATCGTATGATTCAATATTTACAGGTTTGAAACCTTCTGGGAATTGATGATCCATTACTTCGTCTATGAAGCATAGGGGGTATGCGGCGCCTCTGTATTGGGCTATATCGCGATGCAGCTCGAATAGGTCTTACCCGCTGTGTTCGGCCTGACCGGATTTGCTTTTACTGTATCCGGCATGACGTTTATCGTCTCGCAGAGTGGTGCGCCTTCATGATCCATAGATCGATCTTGCATGCTTTGCTTTGTCCTCCAATATGTCCCGTAGGTCTGGCGTATCTCCCCAGGCCTTTTTATGTGAATGGCATCGAGGTGGAGGCTAAGTTTTTGGCTAGAATGCCTCTCTATCGCGGCCACGAGGTGGCCGATCAGCCGTATCATACGCTTCCTCCTCCAGTCGGGGTAGTAACCTGCACTTTGGGTAATTCTTGGAGGGGCGCTCGAGTTTATATTCCTCAGCCGCGAGGACTTCAGTCCATCTGTCAGCTAGCAGATCTTGATCAGCTTGAAGCTGCTGCTGCTTTTTCTTGAGGCTATTTGCCGTGGCCATAAGTCGGCGCTTGAACCGCTCTTGTTTGATGGGATCCTCTGGTACGGCGAATTCATCGTCGCCGAGGCTTGCCTCGTCTTCGGAGGGGGGCATGTAATTGTCATCTTCCTCCTCTCCGTCTGCCGCTCTCTCAGGAGGGCTGGCTTCTCCATCCTCCTGCTCTAAATCTTGCTGGAGGGGATTGTTGTTGCCTTTGGCACTATCTGGAGTGTTATTATCTCCTGTGCCGGTATCACCACTTTTGCTTTGGAGGGACTTAGAGTGGCGCCGCTGACGTCGACGCTTGGGTTGCTTCTTGGAGGGGTCATCCTCCGCTATCTCATTGCCATTGCCTTCTTTGGGTGTATCCACCATGTATATGTCATATGACGAGGTGGCTTTCCAGTGCCCTATAGGTGCTGGTTCATGTTCGTCTCCTACATTGTCGTCCATACCGTCGATGTCTTCAGAGTCGAAGTCGAGCATGTCGGTTAAATCATCGACAGTGGCTACGAAGTGGGTGGTGGGTGGGCGTCGATTTTCTTCGTCGTCCGCATCCCAATCCAGTTGGCCATAGTCCGGCCAGGGCTCTCTTGACAAAGAGAGAGACCTTAGTGAATTCTAAATGTCGCCGAAGGGCGAGTGCTGAAAGATATCCGCGGCGGTGAATTCCATGATCCGCATCCCAATCCGAGTGCTGAAAGACTGCAGCCCCTGAGGCGGTGTCTAGCCACCCGTCCTCGATTGGCGCAGTTGGCTCCGAGCTAAGGGTCGGAGCTGATGCGGATGCGGCCTCTGGGGTACTGTTCGATGGCAGAGCTAGGTCATACCCATCGTGACAGTGCGGCGCGCCCGGCTGCGGCTCGAATCCGTCGAAGATCAAGTCTCCGCGGATGTCGGTCGTGTAGTTCAAACTTCCAAATCTGACCTGATGGCCAGGGGCGTAGCTTTCAATCAGCTCCAGATGGCCAAGCGAATTAGCCCGCAGTGCAAAGCCGCCGAATACGAAGATCTGTATGGGGAGAAAAGTCTCACCCTGGACTACATCGTTGTTGATGATCGGAGGAGCCATCGAGCCTAACGGCGACGACACAGAGGAACTCTCAATGAAAGCACCAATGTCGGTGTCAAAACCGACGGATCTCGGGTAGGGGGTCCCGAACTGTGCGTCTAGGCCGGATGGTAACAGGAGGCAGGGGACACAATATTTTACCCAGGTTCGGGCCCTCTTGATGGAGGTAAAACCCTATGTCCTGCTGGATTAATATTGATGATATGGGTAGTACAAGAGTAGATCTACCACGAGATCAGAGAGGCTAAACCCTAGAAGCTAGCCTATGGTATGATTGTATGTTGTGGTTGTTGTCCTACGGACTAAAACCCTTCGGTTTATATAGACACCGGATAGGGTTAGGGTTACACAAGGTTGGTTACAAAGGAGGAGATATCCATATCCGTATTGCCTAGCTTGCCTTCCACGCCATGTAGAGTCCCACCCGGACACGAGACGAAGTCTTCAATCTTGTATCTTCATAGTCTGACAGTCCGGCCAATGGAGGTAGTCCGGCTGTCCGGAGACCCCCTAATCCAGGACTCCCTCATAAGCAGATGACATCTTTAATGTATACAGTAAGAAATGCAAGGCACCATATGCATGATATTACCGATATCAGCATGCCAAGTTAGAGCAAAGACCTCATGGGGTAAATAGGAGTGGTCTTCTCCTTCTGAATCCCCCTCATAACAGTTATCTTCCTCTTGATTACGATCCGAAATGGGTAGAGAGGGGACTTCCTTTGCGCCCACCATGGAATGTTGTCTGCATGAAATGTTATTGCCACGCAAGGCTCGTCTCTTTTGCTCTACATGATCAGTTCCATTGTGTACAATAACTGGCATGCATAGGAATAAAACATAGTGAGATTATGTAAGGAGAGCATGCACAAATCCAGAGTGATGGTAGCAAACTGTGGATAGACCCAAAACCAATGATAGCAGGCAGATAATAGCTTTAGTTAAAAAATACAGATAATGGCTCCTTTAATGTTTGTTTGCACCCAACATGAAACTCATAGTAGACACCGGAGATTAACCAGATAGTAGACAGATAGTACTGATTGCTGCCCCAATATGTACCCCACAACCATTTAAAAACTCAAGTTTCAGCATTAGTTTGGACCTGACTCGGAGTCTAATAGGTGAACACGACGATAATGTAGCATGTCATCATATTAAGCGACGCATAACGTAAGCAGACACGGAAGAGTGCGACCTCTCTTGCGGACACGTGTAGTCCTCAAGGTCATCTGCTCAGTTGATGATGGTAATGCAGTTGCCGTGGCTGTCGGCGGCGGGGAAGAAGATCTAAGGCGGCGAAAGACAGTCTAGAGAGCGGATCCCTGCTGTGGTGAACCCTTCCGTCATTGGAGCAGCTGAGCTGGGGTGGAACGCAACACCGCATGAGCAGGACAAACCACACAAAGTTTTCTTTGACACATATCTGTAACAGAAGTAATTAAGTAAGGGCTTGTTTGAATTTGAGGATTCTAACAATGCAGGGATAGGAAATAGATAGGAATATGATAGGAATGCACGTGCAAAACAGAGAATTTAAAAACACAGGATTTCTGCCAATCTGGGTGTTTGATTCACAACAATTGGAAGATCACATGATGCAAAAAAGCATGGTGAGATTAAGTCAAACCACAAGAAAATGTATGATTATAATGCTATTATGCTACTATCTCTTAGTCTTGTGCTTGATGAATAGGAATATGAAAAGGAGGAGAAGTGGAAATGAGAATTCCTACGGTTTTTCTTTCAAGGAGACACTAAAGGAACAAATCCTACAATTTTCCTTTGCTCCATTCCTTTGCACCAAATTCATGAAAAGTAGTACCATAGGAAACTTTCCAATTCCGATGTTTTTCATTCACTTTTCCTTTCAAGTACTGGTGATTCTAGTAGGCAGGCTTGAGCAAGGAAAATTCTACACTAAAAAAATGTTTTTGTGCTACTTATATTACTTTGGACCCAGGCCACCGCCATACTAGCTCAACTCCCAAGCCCATCGACAAATGCACAGCTCAAACGCGCAGAGATAAATAATGATGGTGTTCAAGAGAGTCCATCACAAATAGTTAAGTTGCCTGGTACCTCACTGCTTGTCATATAGTAGGATAAAATAATCGTATTTCCCATTACTACGAGTGCTCAGTGGACAATATATATAACATGTAGAGTAAAAAGGAGATGTAACAAGTGTACAACCTCTTTGGCGAAGCCATGTCGATCTCAGCGTGATTGGGTTGGCCGGTGAGGATGCTCCGGCTGACTTGGTTGTCGAAGGAGGGGAAGAAGATCTTAGGCGTCTGGAGATGGAGCCCGAGGTACTGCTCCGCTGTGATGGAGGGTTTCATTGTTGGAGCAGCTCTGGTGAGTTGTACGACGCCGGGGCTGAAGCAGGACAAGAGAGACAACGAACAACGTTAACCTGAGTGGAATTCGAATAGCAACTCCAATACATGATGTAAAATACATAAACACAAAGTGCTAGATGTAAAATACATCAGCCGCTCATCTCTGAACTTAACTGTCGAAACTGAATTTAACTGTCGAAAATGAACTTAACTGTCGAAACTGAACTTAACTGTCGAAACTGAATTTTGCTTTCGAAACTGAATTTTGCTGTCGGAACTGAACGCACTAGCAAGGTGAGGCTACACATCGGTCGACTGACTTTTTCATCTCTGGTCAGTCGATTTTGCAGCCATTGGATATGAAATCAAGGGCCTGCGGTTCATCTTCAACCTCCACCCCCTGAGCCGGCCAAACAGCAGCCCCCCGCCGCCCGCGGCCGGCGGTGCGCCGCCCCGCCCGCCCCAAAAACACTCCCCACCGCCGGTTCGCCGCCGCCCTGACCATCCCTCTAGGCCCCCCGTGCCGAGCTTTTTCTCCGGTGATCCCCACGCCACCGCCCCGCCAACGCCCCGCCACCGCCGGCGACCACCGCCCCCATCCTGAACCCTAAGATAGATAGTGGGGTACCTCTCCGGTGAGCCCCCCTCCCACTGCGGCTGGTTCTTCCTTCACCCCGGCGGCATCGGAGTGAAGTGTAGCTAAATCGGAGAAGCATCGCAAGCAAGAGCAAGAGTAGCAGCGCGAGCAAGAGCAATAGCAAGAGAAGACCAGGAAGGGGACCAAGAGCAAGAGTAGAGCAGCAGCGCGAGTGAGAGCTAAAGTAGCAGCAGGTCCTACTGATGTGGACGTCGCCGTTGAGGGAGCAACACCGTGGAGGAAGTGGCCGGTGACGCCGCCGTGGATGGAGCCGCGCCGTGTCGGCTCGGGACCGAGCGCCGGCAGCACCATGAGATCGAATCAATAAGAAAATGCGGCGATTAGTGTACAACCTCTTTGGTGGCGCCGATTAGGCCGCATCTTCATCTGAGGAAACGGTGATGATGATGCTCTTCTAGTGGTGCAGGTGAAGACGGCGGTGTGGGAATGGAGGTGGTGCGAAAGACGAGGGGAACGTCGGGGCAGCTCCTTGGAGGTGGAGGACGGTGTGGCTGAACCGGTGGGACGATGTGATCGACGACGGATCCTCATCCGGTATGGTGGATGAGGGATGTCAAGGTGTTGCTGTGGACGACATCGTCGGGGAAGAGGCTCCGGCTGGGTGGCGGACGGAGCAGGGTGTGGGGTTTCGTCGTGGGTTTTCGCGGCCTCGGTGTACGAATGGGTGGGCGGATGGGTTGGCATTGGGGAACCATGGCTTAGAGACGCGCTTGTCCGAAATGTGGGGTAAGTTATGAAAGTACCCCCACCGATTTGAGGCGGTTCTTTCGGTTCAGGGGTACCACAGGCATTTCGCGTGTCGGGATTTCACAGGAGGTGGGAGTTTTCGCGTGCGTTATAATTTCGGAATAGCAAGGCGCGGGTTGAGATGGAGGGAGTTGTTGGAGCACAACGAGACAAAGATATATCTTCAATATTTCGGGCTAACAAGGCGCGGGTTGAAGAGGCGGGAGTTTCCCAGCATGATAGACAGAAACGCTAGCTTGAATTTTCGGCATAACAAGGCGTGGCTTGAAATTTCGGAAGAACAAGCTTAACATGTACCCAAAAAAAGACAATTTGCACCTCAACACGCACAACACACACACAAACACCATTTAGACTAGAGTAAGGTACACGTGCATTGCACGCATGAGATTTGGCAACCAAATTATGAATAAACACCACATTATAGCATGCAAGATTTGAGTCATATATGCATGATGTAGATGTTCATTTAATTCTTATAGTTCATTTCATTCAAAATCATCTAGTGTTTATAAGAAAGCTAATCTATTTTAAGATTCATGGAATTGTGCGTCGTAAGACATAAAGTAAAAATAAATAATGGCAAATCATGTAGAAAAACATTTGGGCAATTCTGATACGGAAGATTCTAGAATAAATAAGAAGTGCTTGTGTTTTGATGTTTGTGCATTATGCTTAAGTTCAACCATGGAGTCTTCTAGATTATACATGTGGCGAAATTTGGTGGAATCTAGATGATATCCAATGACCAGTAGTGCTCAAATTTGCCATCTTTGGACCATCGGATTCGCCTCATCCAACGACCATCTTTCAAAGTTAAAGTTACCTGCACACAATATAAAAAATATATAAAATATAATATATATAGGGGTATAGATATAGATATGTGATGCAAAATCCGCTCATCATCTCCAATTAGAATAGTGTGTCCATGCACGGATGTGATGTGGCCAAATGATGTCTGCCATCGGTATCTCAAATTCAAATCAGTCTGACCTTGTTCAATGTGTATACATTACAACATGCTCGTTTCGAAACCACACCGCGCAGATCTCCGTTATATTCATGCATGCATGGGTTTCAAACATCAGGATCTCTTATTCAAATATTTGAATTCAACTTTACAATGATTGTGACCTCACCTATTCAGCTATTCTTTTACAGCCACATAGTAGTCTTCTTTTTATAATTGTACCACTAACCTTCTCTCGTGCATGCATGCACACACACTACCAGTCGACATTATCCATCGCACGCATGCAATCTTTTTCTTCAGGTCGGTCTCCCATGAAGGCACACACCAACACACATCCCCCTCTCCATCATATCAGGCATTCTTTATCTCTCACGCGTGCATGCGCAACGATCGATGTTCCTCTATGTATGTGTGTATATAGCTAGGTCTTTCATAGTTTTCCACACAAACTGATCAATCGATATATCCAGTGAGGTCTCACCCTCTTTCCCACGTCCACATCAATCAATCTATACCTCTCTATATAGGATTAACATATATAGCTAATACACCCACATTAATTATGTATCCAACGTCCCCCTGTCATCATCCATGCCTTCCGCTTCATCTCTCAGACGCGTGCACAATGGAGAAGATAGGGGGAAGTAAGGGCCCTGCCCCCCTCCCCCCTAACATCACTATATATCAAGGCTAATATTGAGCAGTGTAGTAGTACTTGAAATTTATGTTCCGCTAAACTCATCGGGAGCCGTTTCGGGCCTCGAAACCAAAGCCATCAATTAATCTTTACCTTGTTCCCATCACATTCGAAAGCCTGCTCACATCTACTAGTAGTACGTACCAAACCTGAACGTGTTCCCACTATGCAGGTATTAGTACTAGTGCTAGTACTTAGGTTATAAAAAAGGGGAACTACCTAACCGAAAATCACTCTACCTTTCCTCCTCATAAGTGCTTCTTCTTCGTCCGTTGTTGCCATGGCCAGTGAGCAGAGCTCTAGGTCGAGAACTACTCGTAACAAGGGAGTGGCAACCAAGGCTGCGGAAAAAAAGAGGGCTCGATGCCACGCAGAGACCTTGAAAGATCTCTCACGGGCAGGCGATGGCTCCCAGGAGCGCCCTAGCCGCGGAGGTGAACATGCCGAGCTGGCGGAGCTGGAGTCGTTATCCCTCGACGACATGCCCGATCAGCTCAATATGCAGAAGGAGTTCATTCAAGGATTGATGGAGTTGCTGAAGGAGAGCCTCGATGACATGCCCGCTGAGCTCAATCAGCAGGGGTAGTTGACCGCCGGCTTGGTGATGCTGCTGAAGAAGAGCATTGCCTCGGATAAGAAGGCGACCAGTGAAATCCTGCGACTTCGGGAGGACAATGCGAAGCTCTGCCACGAGATCGACCTGTTGAAGGAGAAGAACGCCGGCTGGAAGAAGCTGCATGAGAATAGTAGTTCCTCGATGAAGATGCTGCAGGCCCTCGCCATGGAACATAAGGAAGAGTTGGTGAAGCTCCACATCAAGCACTCGACTGCTATCAAGGTACGTAATATGGCCGTGGAACAGATGATGAAGGCTCGCGTCGAGAAATGCCGCGTCATGGACACAATGATGAAGATGGCGGAGGAGACGCGCAAGGAGATGGAGGTCGTGGAGGTGATGAAGAAGCAGTTACGACTCTGCGGTGAATTAGATCATTTGGGGTGATAATCTTCCTTCTTCTTTTGCTCCTGTGTTTCATCTTTTGCTTCGGGTGTTTCGTCGCACGTGTCATGTTCTCTGCGAGGCATGAATAGAACAATGTTTTTTTGAGGAAATGAATAGAACAATGCTGACAATGAGATAACTAGCAAATTAGATCATTTTTTATCGCCATATGGCACTGGGCTGCCGTGTTTCGTGCTCCTCCGTCATAGTACTACTCTAGTGGAAAACTTGAGTATACCACACGGTTCTTTGCTCCTCCTCGATCAGGTCGTCCGTGCATTTATACGAGCAGTCAAATCACAAGGCCCTGCCTTCCAACAGTAATGAGCCGTCAAATCACAAAGGCCCTCGCCTCTCGTGAAACTGACCAAGCTAGACTGCCCCGCCCTCTAGCCTTTTAAAAAATGTATACTTTTGTACAGCAGTAGTATCGATGGATTGCGCCATGGAGCAAAACTTGAAATAAAAAAAAGGTGGTACATATAGAGAGCGCTCGTCACCAAATTATGCATATAGTACTATTAAAGAGGCTAGTCGCAATAATGGTGTCCAGCACAACCCACCCCTCAAATAAAACTAAGAGGGTGCTTGGATACGTTTTAGTCCCATGACTAAAAGTAGTGGGACTAAAACATGCTAGCCTCACCCATGCTTGGATTCAAATACTAAAAAGGCTAAAATCAAGTTAATGAGCATTTATTATCCTCCAAACCCTCCAATCCAGAACTCGCCTGTGTTAAAGGAGAGGAGTTAAATGAGTAGAGGGAGGACTAATCCACATTTTAGAAGGGGTACCCCTGACTAATTTTTTTTAGTCTCAAGACTAGTTTTAGCCCCTCTTTAGTGAGGGGTGCTTGGAACTTTAGCCTCTTAAAGAGACTATTTTTAGTCAGACTAAAATAAGTCCCTTGGATCCAAGCACCCTCTAAGCATCCTGGAATTCTTTGACAAAACTAAGCACCCTAAAATTCTCTGACAACTAAACTGCTGGCTATATGATGTTGGCCATATATATTGTATGTATATAATGTGAAGAAATGAGTGGTAGTACTATACCAACTAAAAGATGAAATGTAAGAAATACTAGTATGTACGTACTAAAGAGTTAAAGTAACGAGAAGAAACATAACATAGTTCTGCTGGGGGCTCAGCATAACACACCCCTCAAATTAAATTAAGCACACCTGAAATTAAACTTTGCAACTATTCCGGTAGACACTGCATTAGAACTACCATGAGCAACGACACTTCCACCTTACTCGGAGTCCTCGTCCACGTCCTCGACTTCGTCCTTGTCCCTCTTCCTCTTGGCCGATACTTCTTTGCTTGAACCGCACACTTGGCCGTTGCTCTTCATCCAACCCATGTAGATATTGAAGCAAAGGTAGCCATCCATTGCAGCATAGTGGATGTGGTCTATATCTAGTATATTCCGCTGCCATGCATGACAATGAAACGTGTATGGAGGTTTCTCCAGTTTACCGTACGAAGGATGAACCATGGCTCCTGCCAGGGTTAGCATTGAAGGCTGACGAGTGGACACCAGCCGATTCTTCTAGAGGTCGAAGGTGTTGACTACAACGAGGCCTATCCGATGCTGGAAGTCTTTGTCGTTACCAAAGTCTATAGTAACGAATTTGACTAGGTTGCTCTCGAGGAAGTCCTTAAAATCCTGGCACTCAACGTCGGCATGGCATATGTGGTAGACCAAGCATAAGTCATGCATGCAAACCTGGATCACGGCGGGCTTCTTCCTCTCTTCGTCCTTTAGATCCTTCTCTCATCCCAGGACTGTGGTGTACTCAACATCTAGCCCAGCGACCCACTCATCATCTGAGTCTTCGAACATGCGTCTAAAGCGAGAAAGGCATCCTTTCACCGTCGCGGAAGAACGGGTGTAGATGACGTCAAACTCATCGCCGGTGATGGTTCTAACCTTGTACTCACCGCCGATCGTGGAGATTTGGGACGCCATGGATTTGGGAGGAGGGTTAGGATTAGTGGAACTGCCGTAATGTGAATGGACGGGACGACTAGGAGCAAACTGCCGTAGTATTGAAGGACGTGCAGGGACGAGTAGGAGCGAACTGCCAGCGTGCGAATGGAGGGTAGTGGCTTTCCATTCTCCCATGATACGGGCTTCCGAGAGCCCTTGGATCTGAGATCGAACGGTTGCATGGCGTGATTCTAGACCTATGGGTGAATATCCTATCCTGGAGGGTTATTCTGCAAATTTTCAGCAACTTAGCATGCGACCATTTGATCTCAGATCGAAGGGCTGCCAGCAGCCCGTATCATGGTCGCACCTACCACGACCGTCGCGTCGCTCGCGCGGCCGCGCCCTTAGAGATTTAACACGGTGCGTTAGGCTATCTGATGTTAGCATGTCATACATAGTCATCACTTAGTCACTCATACTACAACAAGGTTGGCTATAAGTGTATTTTTTTTACTTCTCTCTATCTCTTTCTTCGTACTCAAGGAAGAAACGGTGCTAAGCGCGTGTATTTATTCCATTTGCCAAGGAGTGACCTCTTCCAATGAAATGGTGTTGCTAAGTTTGCTTCATTTAATTAGCTATAGACTCAAAATTGTCTTTTCACCTAGGTACACGCGCTTAGAACCGTTTCTTCCTTGGGTCACCAAACTAGTCTCTCTCTTCTTGATTAACTTGCCACATCAGACTTTATGCTTATGTGGCAAGCTTAAGCACCTGTAGGAGGAAGTAAAAGTAAGTAGAATAGTGCGCTTTACATGGCATTTTTGCATATGTGGTGGAAAGAGAGGCAAGGAAAAAGTGGAGAAGTGGGCTCTCATGCAAGAGCCAGCCTCTACTACATGGTGGAGCATTGGGAGAGGCACCTGTATGGAGGTGGTCAGGAATCTGGGAGACTCACGCCGGTCGTAGCGCCGCAGTTAAAATGATAATGGCAAGTCAAATCACGGGGCCCCACCTGTCCAGCAGTAACTCGATGTCAAATCACACAGCCCTACTTTTGCAGCAGCCTACTCCCTCGTCTTCTCGCGCCTTTGTCGAACCGACTAGGCGGAACTGCCCCACCGCCTACCGCGCAGGAAAAGCCCCGCCCTCGACTTTTAAATACAACTACATCCGCTTAAGAATCCAATGATATACTTTTTGTGACATAATAACTCATATTTAGTTAGTCAAATGGATGACCTAGAACTACGTGCATGCCCTATAAACCGAGACGCCTAAAAATAAAAAAACCGAGACAGAGAGGGTAGTTCAGCACATATCTTTTTAGATCAATATAGTCGGGATTCACCAAGGAGCAAAACCAAGTGGTAGGCTGCTCCTGTCGTGTTGGCGTAGCAACTCAAGCAGGGTCAGTCCGCACACGAAATGGCGACACACTTAGCAGGACCCCTTTGGCCGACATGTGGCTCATCCACCGTCTTGTTCCATGTGCGATGCACCAAATTACAGTTCGGAGCAGCGGTTGGAATTGGAGGCACCCCAGTCGTAGCGCCACAGTAGTAGAAAACGAGCAATGAGGGGTCAAATCACAAAGCCCCACCTTTCCCACATTAAGCTGGACGGACGAAGCAACCATCATTTCACTCTAGGGCGCAAGAGCATAAAGAAAAGAGAAAACAATGATGCGTGCGGCAGCTACCTAGGGCACCCTAGGGTAGGGGTCTCCACTCTAGATCCTTTTTTTGAAAGCGCCTCCACTACAAATCGGCTTCTCCCTCGTCCTTTTGAAGAAAACCGATGATGGGTGCAGCGGTAGGGTTTGTAGGAGTACTACGGCGTGCGGGGCCACGTCGTAGTAAACGGGTTCGAGCCAACGCCTTAAATATGTGTGGGCCGCTTGGTTTTACGGGAACGAGGTAGCATTTTGGGTTCGGGGACTAGTGGAGATATAGTACGTACAAAAAATTGTGGACGTAGGTTCGACCGAAAGGCAATGATGCATGGGCCCTGCATTTTGATATACCCGGGGCCGCGTGAAATTTGCTACTCTACTCAAAACTAGTAAGGTACACATGTATTGAACGCATGAGATTTTGAAACCAAATTATGAATAAATACACACTATAGCATGTAAAGCTTTGAGTCATATATGCATGATGTAGATGTTCGTTTAGTTCTTATAGTTCATCTCATTCAAAATCAATAAGTTTTATAAAAATGTTAAGATTCATGGGGTTGTGCATTGTACTCCCTCCGTTCCAAAATAGATGACCCAACTTTGCACTAACTTTGTACAAAGTTAGTGCAAAGTTGGGTCATCTATTTTGGAACGGAGGGAGTAAATCATAAAGTAAAAAAACAAATAATGGCAATTCATTTAGGAAAAAATAATCAATTATGATACAGAAGATTCCAGAACAAAGGAGAAGTGCTTGTGTTTTGAGGTTTGTGCATTATGCTTAAGTTCAACCATGGAGTCTTCTAATTGTACGTGTGGCAGATCTGGTGGAATGTTGATGATATCCAATGGCCAGTAGTGCTCGGATTTGCCTATCTCTGCACTGTCGAGTTAGCTTCATCTAGCGACCATCTTTCAAAGTTATTGGCACACTATATAGTTCTTGTGCCATAGTTGCATGTTTTGGAAAAAAGCTACTAGTGGGTTGTACTATCTATTAGGAATAGAAGATGTATACATGGAAGTTGTAGGGAAAGAGATGACATGGAGCATCTCAATTCCTATGAGTAGGGATTGGAAAAGAGATGTCATTTGGTTCACATCATAGGAACTTTTCTATTGAATCTAGAGATGACATGTTTCTCAATTCCTATGAGGAGGGATTAGAAAAGAGATGTAATTTGGTTCATATCAGAGGAACTTTTCTATTGAATATACGCTAATGTTTATTTTCCTTTGAAATTAAGTGAGTATAGGAATCCATTCATATGAACCAAGTGGCTCTAAAGCTATAGAAATGATATCATGTTTATTTCCTTTGAAATGTGGAGTATATGAATCTATTCCTATGAACCAATTGGCTCTAAAGGAAAAAATCCTATAAATATCATATCATGTAGAGTTCCTATGATATTCCTCGACACTAAAGGATGCTTGAAATTGTTGCGGGTGATACGATGGTCTTTCTTTGTAGACTCCTCACCCAACTTTATAGTTACCTCTCGAAGATGAATGAAATGATATATACATGGTATTCTACATGTGCAATTTGGTACACAAAAACTCGGTAAAAGTTTGTGAGGTTCGAATTTTCAATAAAGCTATATGCACTGCATTTCGGAACGGAGGGAGCATACGGCAGTTGCTAACACTCACGTGGAAATTTGTGTGTAGGAGGAGTGGCTGTTCTATTAAATGACATGGCAAAATTGACACGGTCGGATGCCGATCTAACGGTCCTTACGGCGTTCGTCAGGAAAAGGCTTGTGGCGAACGTTTGTTGGATAATAATTTATGGACACATGCATTGCATTGATACGTGCCCCCCTATCTCTCACGCACACGCACCCTCACGAGTCACGACTCTCCCGAGTCCTCTCATAGACTCGCACATCGCACCCATCGTCTATCTGCAGGTAGATGTCACGCACATATGTGCTCTTCACACCCTACCCTCAGAACTTCTAAAAGACAAAAGACGGCACGCACATTTATTTTAGCTCACACGTCACACACTTGTACTATTACTCTTGCGGCGAACATTCTTGGGGCATAGTATATTGTACTCTCACGAAGAGAAGCGGTGCACGCACGCACTAGTTCTCTCACACCCACTCGCGGGTACACGTAGGAGCGCATTTTTTTGAAGCTGGTACAACAAAATCACTCCACTATATATAAAAGCAGGAGCCTTAGCGCTTGCTTTACCAGGGTTCCTCTCGTTCACTCTCTCATGCTCTCCAGATCTCAGCAACACATAGGTGGCCACACACTCTCTCAGCTCACGGCTGGTCACAAATCCGGCCGGACAACCTCGACTGGGGCAGGGGTGTAGGTGCATCGTTCACGCTGTCGTCGGCGGTGAGGGAGGAGACCAACGGCTGCCCGCGCGTCCCGATCGGCGGCCGTGTCATTCTCTCCGAGAGAGCGCCGGCTCGGGAGGGCCTCCGACCCCTTCTTCCTCCCTGCAGTATTGTGGCCAAGATGCGGCCTTCCTGACACCGTCTTTGCGACATGCCGACGACCCTCAGGTATATATTCCTTCGAAACCTGCCTTGCTCTACTGCCCCAGCTCCCTTCGTGTGGATCTTTTTCTACTTTAGTCCGTTGTTCCAAAGCCACCTAGACTTCTACTAAGGCACGTGCTTTGCATGTATGTTCTGTATGATAGATACTCATATACCTTCTTTTTAGAGAGAGAAATGGGTACTTGTATCTTGAGTAGATATCATAGTGTGTTTGTTTGCATGATCTAAGGACTACTCTGAAATAAGAAGCAAATCACTTGCACAAATCAAACTGAGTTCCAAGTAAGAATTTGATTACAAGATAAAAGTTGTAGTTTTATTATATGCTGTTTCCTGGGTTCCACTGATGTATAGTTCCAGAGTTGTTTGACGGTTTACATGCATGTTTATGGACTATTTTGTGCAACTAATAAGTCATTTAGGTCTGACAGACACTCATGTCTTGTATTAGCTTGAGGTATAGCTTATGTATGACTGAAATAAAATATTACACTTTTTCTGCGAATAATAAAAATATTACATTTCTCGATGAAGCAGAATAAAACTTTAGCTAGCATCAGCCATGCAATGTTATGTTATGTGAACAGTGTAAACTTTGCAGTATAGCGGCATCTAAAAAATCCATTTTTACAGTAATCTAAAAAAGTAAGTTAGTAGTAGAGTGTTTATTTCCTAGGTGACAACGGGGAACCAAAATGTGCTAGCTATTTTCCAACTTGTCGTACTTGCATGTGAGGAGGTGGCAGCAGTTTCTTGACATTTCTCAACTTCAGTAGGTGCAATCCGGATTCAACGGGGACTTCTTTATTTGTTTACTTGGAGAGCAGAGTCGGCCATGTGCACAAGGAGCGGAAGTGAATCCGGCAGCTCTTAGCCGTCAGATCATGTCATCCTTTGTTTGATGGACGGCAGTGATATGCATGAGAGGGGAAATGAACGGTGGATTTTGAGCCAATGCTTGTTTGAGCGGGAGAACCGAAGATGGAGTGGTAAATCCAATTTCAAAACTGCCGCATTATAGTAGTAGTAGATTAGAAGTAAAGCTATTTCATACAGTCGACTCAAAGCGTTGGTTCAAACAGGGAAGAAAGTGGGAAAGCTATAGCATGAATCTAGGACTTGGTTCTAAGAGTAAATGGGGGAAAGTAGTAATATCTGTCACTGTTTAAATAACCGTATTTCTTATTTGCGCAAATAGGGATGTCTGTCTCCATATCGTTTCGGGATGTCTGTCTCCGTATCGTTTCTATCCGCGCAATCAAAAGCACACACCTCAGTTTTAGTACAACTGCGCAAAATGAGATGGCTATCCCTCGCTGTCGTTGTCTAACCTCCCGTCTTCAAGGTATCCCTGCATTGGTAGTAACTAAGGTAGAATGACCAAGGCAATCTAAAAGAAGCTAATTCGTACGTTTTACTTCCTGATTGCAGTGCAGGGACGAGCGAAAACAACTGCATCCTAGTCCGGAATGCACTTTCTACCAGTTCATCCATGGATCAAGGACTAGCTGGCACGGCTGCAAGGCGGTTTTTTGGACAAGTGCGCAGACAAGAGGCATTGTGGTCTGCTTATTTCTGCAAATAGTGGTGCTTAAATTTAGTGGAATGCACAAGCATTTCAGTTGGTCAGTACACTACATGGTTCAGTTCAGCATTCCAGCTGAGACCACAATTATAATTGGTTATTCTAGAATGAGAGAACCTAACCCTGAATGGTGGCAACAAGAAAAAACCAGAGTGAACTCCAGGAAATTTAAGCCTGCCGGGAGGCCCTTTGCTCAGAGATAAGCCTTGCTTATTTTTTCATGATTTGTAAACCTTCTCACAACTTTGTCTTTTGCTGTGAACTAGTATATGTTTGTTATGTTCTATGAATCATTGAGATGTATAAAATTGCTTAACTTATGCTTTTCAAGTTTTTTATGAAGACGAGTTTAATGTGAGTGTTCCACATGAGCGCTGGACTAGCGTGTGAACATTTGGAATTTATTACATTGTGGCCTCAATTAACTGCATGAACCACTGTAACAAGATAAATAGTTGCTTATATGTCAGACAACAGATTGTTGATTGTTAGCTGGTCGATAGCCTAGTGTTGAAGCGAGCTGAGCCAATGTGCCGTGTTTTGCACAACTTCTTACAAGTGGGGTAGCACCAACAGTGTTTACAAGTACTTATGTATACGTCGGCGCATGGTTCTCGAATGAGTGCTCTATTTCATCAAAACACACACTGCTCGTATGATAAACCATGACAACTTATGTCTTACCATGCCATATTCATGAAAAAACTAGTGAGGACGCATCTGTTTCGGCAACAATTACGATGGTTCTCACATGATTCACGGGCACACAAAAGTAGCAGCAGTTCCCATAGACGGATTCAAACAGAATACTAGCCCAGAGGGGTCGATAACAGGCAAGGTTCGGATAATTAGACACAATCCAAACTACTATTAAACACTAGCTGGGGCAACTATTTCATGCCTCGATCTAATTTGGGCTGGACACAAGATGGACCTTGCCATGAACATCATCGAGGACGTCCCGCAGCAGCTCAATCCTATGAACCTTCATGAAGACAACCTGTTGACACACGAACACGTCACGTGTACCCTCGACGCCGGGGGTGATGCATCGCAGCTCACGTCGAAGGAGACCCGACCGACAGCGCGATGCGTAAGACAGTTGACGGGCGCTTTTGCAGACCCGAAAACCCCACACCCCCGAGAGGGACCCCGTCAGGGAGTGCGGTGGCTATGGACTGCCCTAGGTCGATTCGCTCGCCCCTAGAGACTCGGGATTCGCAGCTCTCAAACACGAAGAACAGCGAAGAATGAGAGAGAAAAACGGTGAAGAGATAAAACGTAGATGAAAAAGTAGTATATTGATTTGTTCGATTGTGTGTTGTTCAATCGGCCGTCACCCCCAACATATATAAGAGGCGGCCGGACTTTCCGTACAAGTAAAGTATTCATCTAGGCTTTCCTTACAAGAAAATTTACATCAATTCACGTCCTAGAGTCCTAATTCTATTCCAACTCGGATTTAGTCTGAATCTGGCCCAAACTCTGTCTTCCTTCTTGCACGGGCCGCCGGTCTTGCATATGATCTCCGATCGAGATGGCCCAAATATCAAGCTTTTGTGCCTCGACGATACGAACAACTCTCATGTTGATCACTTTTTCAAATAAGGCCATCTTGAATACTTTTCGAGGTCATCTTTATCTTCCAGTCGGACTCGGTCTTGCAGTAGACTGGATTATCCGAGTCTCGTAGTGAATTTGTAGGCTATATATTATCTCTGATGATGATGATTCCAAAATCAAAGTTTATCGTCTTGATGATACGCACAACTTCTGTATTGAACACTTCTTCATCCAAGGTCATTTTGATAAACTTTCGAGCACATGTTCAATTTCACTCGGACTTGAGCTCATCCACTCGGATATTAGATACTTTCACTCGGATCGTCCGATTGGACTTTTTCACTCGGAAGACAATCTTTCACTCGGATGACTATATTTCCACTCGGATGACTATATTTCTACTCGGAAGGCACTATCTTATTCAATCGGCAAGTTTTCGTCCCGATGGTAATCTTTTCACTCGGAATATTTTCACCTGGACGACAATTTCACTCGGATAATCATATTTCCACTCAGATGACTATATTTCCACTTGGATAATAATAAGTTCATCCGGTCAGCAAACTTTCACTCGACCGGTAAATTTTCACTCGACCATAAACTTTCACTCGGATGGTAAACTTTTCACTTGGATTTCCGATTGAAAACATAGCCCGATCTTGATTTGTCTCTCCAGGCCTCATACGACCTCGGATTGAGACGGATTATATATGAAAATCAATCGGCTCGACGAGACGAAACTTTTCCACGTTGAAGGTTTTTCAATTCAAGGCCGTCTTGATGGCCGAATTACTCGCGCAACCTATCAGACAAGTGTTTGGTACCTCGCGCCATATTTCCGTTAAGGTTCGGTCTGCAGTGTATTGCCTCTAACTTTTGCATATGAACTCGGATTGAGATGATTTATATATCAAAATCGATTGGCTCGATGAGACAAAGACAAATCCTTAAGAGTGCTCCTTCATCTGAGGTCATCTTGAAGACGTGATTGGCCAAAAACCACTCGGAACATTGAATTATACCACTCGGAGTATAGTTTCGGTCCGTAAGATAAAGTCTAATGAATATAACTCAAACATCAAAGTGGCTCCACTCGGCGACGTGAATCTTTTCATGCTGAAAACCCGTTCACTCGAGACCATCTTCATTGCAATCTGTACCTTGCCAAAATCAGGTGTCAACACATGCCCCCCTGTTTTCGGCAAAGCTTGCACGCCGAAAAATAATATGCATAGTGTTTGTTCTAAGGACGATATAAACACTCCATTGGCCATTTATTTTTCTCAGGGCGATAATTATGTATCGGCCATGTTTGTGCTAAGGGCGATAATCGTATATCGGCCATTGCCTACTTAGGCTTCCTGCCACACACTCGGGTGGTACTTCTTCAAATATTTGCCATTGAGAGCTCGAGGTAACAATGCCCCTTGTATTGATTCCACCAAATATGAATTTCTGGGAACAACTCTTGTAATTCTAAAAGGACCTTCCCAACTTGGAGACCACTTCCCGAATTTTCTATCTCTTGAACCAATCGGCAGAATCACTTTCCAGACGAGATCACCAACTTGAAAATTTTCCAACTTAACTTTCTTATTGTAAGCTCTTGCAACCCTCAACTTGTCTCTCTCTATGGACTTCAAAGCAACCAAATGTTTATCGGCAACCTCAACAATATTGTCCATCATCAAGTTATAAAAGTCTACTGCCAATTTAGTTTGTTTGGCTATTCTCAAAGCATTCAAATTTACTTCCACTGGTAAAACAACCTCTTGACCATATACTAGCTCATATGGGGTCATCTTCGTAGCACCATGCCTCGAAATTCTATGTGCCCAGAAAGCTTCAGACAACAACTCATGCCATCTCCTTGGATTATCTTCAATCTTTTTCTTGATGAGTTTGATTAAAATTTTATTGCTAGACTCAGCTTGTCCATTAGCTTGGGCATAATATGGAGAGGAATTGAGCAACTTTATGTTATAAGATCCGGCAAACTCTCTGTCGGTGTACTAGAATAGGGGTACCCTAGTACCCCGAACTTGTGCACGGGCAGTTGCAGCACCCCGCGGCAAGGCTTGCCGGGCGAACGCCAAGACCCTCCAAGGTTCCCTTGGAGCCATCCAAGAGCAAAGTATATAAGCTAAGGAGACAAGACCCCGGCAGGAGGAGCTTGCCGGGAAGGCCAACCAAGGCACACCAAGGGACTTGCCGCGACGCGCCACGCGCTCCGGCAAGGCGACAAGGCCCCGGCAAGAGGAGCTTGCCGGGAAGACTAAACAAGGTACCCCGAAGCCCGGCGAGCGACAAGCCTCCGGGCCCGACAAGAAGCAACAGTGGCAAGGCGCTTGCCGCGGCAGGCGGTCACTCTGCGTCCATGCTCCAGCGCATCCACCAACGTGTCGCTCTGGGGGCCTCCCCGGGCGCGCGTGGCAGGAGGCTGTGCAGCCAGCGGTGCGCAGCGGCATGCGAAGCTGACAAGATTGCCATCGTGGCGAACGGTGGCGCCCCTAACGGTCCTTTTCTGCACTGTTCGGGCGATTCAGACGAGCATTTAATGCCCTTGTCCCCTGCCGTCAGGGTTAGGTAGGGTGCACTGTACAAGCAACTGTATCAACTACCTCGCTTTTTACGTTTTTACCCTCCTCTGCGTTGCCACCTGTCGGTGACCCCTTTAGCGTATAAAAGGAGGCCCATGCGCAACGTAGAGGGGGTTCGGCTGATAGGTTCGAAGCCTCAGACAGTTTGCTTCGATCCATCCGTAGCCCAGAGAACATCACACTCTCGCTTTGGAGAACAAGAACACCAGATAATACAACCAGACAAGCAGCAGTAGGAGTATTATCTCTCCGGAGAGCTCCGAAGCTGGGTAAACTGCTCGTGTGCCTCGCCTCGATCTGCTCTTCGTGCGATCTCCGCCCCCCACCGAACTGAAAGGGGCCCGGTCCGCCGGCCCCATAGGTGTTCGAGGATCAGTTTCCCCGACATCTTTGGCGCGCCAGGTAGGGGGCGTCGAGATTGTGTGAACCTGATCCGGTGTTCACACGAGCTAGATCTTCATTCCCTTCATCAACATGCCACCGAAGAAGAAGACTTCGGCGGCAGCCGCTCCGTCCACATCATTTCCGCCCCGTTGGAGCAAACGGGTGGTGGAGTGGACGCCCGCGGAAGAACAGCCGTCGATGAGGGTGCTCATCGTGCTGCCAAGTCCAAGGACAAGGCTGCACAAACCTCGGCGACTGTACAAGTACCGCGCCACTCTCAAGAGGCGCAAGATCAACAGCATCATGGCGCTCGCAGCACCATGCGCATGTTAGACCAAAGCCAAGCTGGTGGATCTCGGGGCGCTCAAGACCAGCATGCACGCCAGCATGCTGGCACGAGCGGGGCACGGTCGCCTGGACGGGATACTGCTCCTTCTAACATAGTTAGAAGTTCGAGCACGTCCCGCTCCTCGCGCCGACCGCCACTGCCACCCACCACTCCAGCAGAAGCTTTGGCGCGAGCTCAACTTCTCTTAGATTACGCTCCAACATCGGACAAGATAGACGAATGGAGGGCCACCATCCAGAGTCTCATCGGCTACGCCAACGGCGACACTCCACGGCGGCCGAGCGCGTCGCCGCCACGGCAGGACCGCCGAACGCGAGCCGGTGGCGAAGAAACGGGCGGAGGTGCAACTACCATGCAATCACCGCCCCGAAGACCAAGATCGCCGACTCGCCGGATCCACCTCGACAGCGACTCCACTGCATCGTCGGATCCACAAGCTCGTCGCGATCAGCACCAAGTTCTTCATGATCGACAACAAGAAGACGCTCGAACCCGCATCGAGCGCTGAAGAGAAGTGCGACGTCAATCCGACAAGCGCGTTGGGCCCTCTGTTGACATGCATGCGCCAGGAGAACCAGGCGATCTGCCGTACGCGGTAGGTTGTCCTGCGTTCACTCGTGAGCTGCGGCAAGTCCAGTGGCCCAGTACAAAGAACTTCAAGCCAGACGTACCGGAGAAGTACGACGGCAAGACGCATCCGTCAGAGTTCCTCAGCATCTACACCATTGCGGTGCAAGCTGCCGGGGGACGAGATGACAAGATCCTTGCCAACTACTTCCCGCTGGTGCTCAAGCCCAATGTCAGATCCTGGCTCATGCACTTGCCGGACAACTCCATATCCTCTTGGGCTGATCTGCGCCATCAGTTTGTCGGCGCCTTTACAGGCGGACACAAACCTCATGGCCAGGAGAGTGATCTTCATCTGCTCGCCCAGAAGGAAGGAGAACCTTTGCGCAAGTACATCCAAAGATTCAGTAGTGTGCAGCACAACATCCCAGACGTCCACCCAGCCGCGGTGATCAGCGCGTTCCATCAGAACGTGCGGAACCGCAGGATGCGGGAGGAAATGGCGATGTGAAAAATCAGGGACGTCAGTGAGTTATATGCACTGGCCGACAAGTGCGCACGTGCTGAGGAAGGGAGGAGACTCCCCGGAGAAAATATAGGAGCAGGAGAATCTGATAGTGAAGATGCTGCCCTGACAAGGAAAAACCGGCGGCGGAACAACAGAAGGAGGAAAGGCAAAGAAGTGCTAGTTGTTGAGCAGTCCGGCAACGGTGGCGGCGCCAAGGAAGCCAAAGCTGGTGACTCCGGCAAGGAGGTTGCCGTGGAGGTGGCGGTCGCCGACAAGCAGGACGGCACCAACAAGCAGTATTGCAAGATTCACCGCACCAAGGGCCATGATCTTCAGAACTGCAAGAGGGTCGAGCAGCTCGTTGAGCAACAGAAAGCTGAATACGAGCGGCGCAACAAGGAGAAGGCCCAGGAAGGAGCTGGTGGATCCGGCAAGAAACGCCCCAGCCGAGGGGGACGCCACGGCAAGGCCAAGCAGCGGCAAGGAGACAAACCTCCTCGCGGCCGCGACAAGGATGAAGATGACGGCGACGATGAAGATATGGATGATGAGGAGACCGATGAGCAGGAGTTCCAGAAAGCTACAGAGGTCCTGTGCGTTGACGGTGGTGCTTCTCTGCATGCCTCGCACCGCCAGCTCAAGCAGTGGATGCGGGAGGTTAATGCAGCAGAACCACCCGTCGAGTCACGCAGGCCTCTGAAATGGTCCAGCACGCCTATCATCTTTGATATTGAGGACCACCCGGATCGCATAACTGCGGTCGGGTGCTTGCCGATGTTGGTTTCACCAACAATCCGCAACCTCAAGGTCACTAAGATGCTAGTTGACGGCGGGGCCGGCTTGAACCTGATCTCTTCCGCGGTACTCCAGAAGCTCCAGATCCCTGACAGCGAGCTCGAAGAGACCGGCACGTTTCAAGGAATCAACCCGGGTAGGAGCAAGCCAAAGGGAAAGATCATGTTGCCGGTAACATTTGGCAGTGAGCTGAACTTCAGGACTGAGAGGATCACGTTTGACGTTGCCAACATTCCATTACCTTATAATGGAATCCTGGGCCGTCCAGCACTCGCCAAGTTCATGGCAGCCTCTCACTATGCATACAACATACTGAAAATGCCAGGGCCAATAAGTGTCATCTCTGTCCCTGGCGACAAGAAGGATGCTCTTATTTGTGCCGACAAGATCTACCGGGAAGCGGCAGCCGCAGCAGAACGGAGGACAATTGCCGCTGAAGCTCCCGGGGGGAAGAAGAAGACCAAGTCCGGCAAGAGCTCTGATGCCCACTCCGGCAAGCGCACCTCTTCAGAGTGCTGCGCTACCGTCGAGGACGCACCATCGAGCTCCACCGGCAAGTACAAGAAGGCAATGGCAGCTCCACCTGAGACTAAGAAGGTGTCCGCCAAAGAGGATGGCACTGGTGGTACCTTCACCATCAGCGCCACTCTTGACCCCAAATAGGAAAGCGCGCTCGTTGCTTTCCTACGGGCGAATATCGACGTGTTTGCGTGGCAACCGTCTGATATCCCCGGTGTTCCCAGGAAAGTGATTGAGCACCACCTTGCCGTCTGTCCTCATGCGCGGCCCGTCAAGCAGAGAGTCAGGAAGCAGGTAGTTGAGCGCCAAGAATTCATCGCAGAAGAAATCAAGAAGTTGGAAGCAGCATGCCTTGTCAGAGGAGTACTCCATCCCACGTGGTTGGCCAATCCTGTTGTTGTGCGCAAAGCTAACGGGAAATGGAGACTTTGTATTGACTTCACTGATGTTAATAAAGCTTGTCCCAAAGACCCATTTCCCTTGCCGCGTATTGACCAGATTGTTGACTCCACAGCCGGATGTGATTTGCTTTCATTTCTTGATGCATACTCAGGATATCATCAGATCTTCATGGCAGAAGAAGATGAAGAGAAAACCGCATTTATCACCCCGTGTGGCACATACTGCTTCATACGAATGCCTTTTGGTTTGAAGAATGCTGGTTCAACATTCGCAAGGGTAGTTCACCATACTTTTGAGCCACAAATACACAGAAATGTGGAAGCTTACATGGATGACATAGTGGTCAAGAGCAAGGACAAAGCGACCTTGATTCAAGATTTAGATGAGACATTTGCAAACCTGCGCAAGATTAACCTCAAGCTTAACCCCAAGAAGTGCGTGTTTGGAGTCCCTTCCGGCAAGCTTCTCGGGTTCTTCGTGTCTCAGCGGGGAATTGAAGCCAATCCCGACAAGATCAAAGCCATCGAGCAGATCGAAGCTCCAAAGCGCGTCAAGGATGTACGAAGGCTTGCCGGTTGCGTGGCTGCTCTCAGCAGGTTTATCTCCAGATCTGCTGAGCGTGCCCTGCCATTTTTCAAAATTTTGAAAAAGGCAGGTCCAATGAAATGGACTCCGGAAGCGGAGGCTGCGCTGCAGGACTTGAAGAGATACCTGTCCTCCACTCCAACGCTTGTCGCACCTAAGCCGCAAGAGAAATTGCTGCTGTATATAGCAGCAACCAATCAAGTGGTTAGTGCTGCGTTAGTGGCGGAGAGGGAGGCAGATGACGAGCCAGCAACCACGGCAGATCCATCCAGCGACAAGCAGGGGGCTTTGCCGACAAGCTCTGGTCCCGACAAACATGGGTTTGCGCAGGAACATGATGAGATGCCAAGGAGAATGGTGCAACGCCCAGTTTACTTTGTCAGTTCTCTTCTGCAGGGGGCTAGATCAAGGTACTCTGGTATACAGAAGTTGCTTTTCGGCCTCCTTATGGCCTCGAGAAAGCTGCGCCATTACTTCCAAGCACATGAGATCACAGTCGTCACTCGCTTTCCGCTGAAGAGGATACTGCAAAATCCAGAAGCAACATGCAGGATTGTCGAGTGGGCGCTGGAACTGTCAAGCTTTGGCCTCAAGTTTGAGAGCACCTCAACTATCCAAAGCAGAGCATTGGCAGAGTTCATAGCAGAGTGGACGCCAACCCCAGATGAAGAAATTCCAGAAACGAGCATCCCCGTCAAAGAGGCAAGCAAAGAGTGGCTGATGTACTTTGATGGAGCCTTCTCGCTGCAAGGCGCCAGTGCAGGTGTGCTGCTTGTCGCACCCACCGGAGAGCACCTCAAGTACGTAGTCCAGATGCACTTTTCCAAAGAGCAAGCAACCAACAATACTGCAGAGTATGAAGGATTGCTTGCCGGTCTCAGAATCGCAGCAGACCTTGGGATTAAGAAGCTCATTGTCAGGGGTGACTCACAGCTTGTCGTCCGACAAGTGAACAAGAACTACCAGAGTCCATTGATGGAAGCGTATGTCGATGAAGTGAGGAAGCTAGAGGAGCACTTTGACGGCCTACAAAGTGAGCATATCCCAAGAGCTCAGAATGATATTGCTGATGGCCTGTCAAAGTGCGCCGCACTAAAGTTACCTGTGGAACCAGGGATCTTTGTGCTTAAGTTGACTCAACCATCCGTAACACCATCAACTGGACAAAGCAAAAAGAGGAAGTTGGTTTTCGGTGACTACTTTCCGGCAGAGCTCCCCGAAGCCGCCGCCAAGAAAGTCCCCAAGATCAACACCAAGGACGCTGAGGGACAGTCTGCTCCGGCAAGCCTAATAGTTTGTTCCGTTGAAGCAGACGCTCCCGACAAGTTTTGCTCCGGCAAGCTTGCCGGGGAACATCAAGCTCCGGCAGGGCCGCAAGTCCCTGCCGTAGAAGCAGATGTTCCCGCAGCAGAAGATGTGCCTTTAGTCCTTGTTGTCGAGCCACAGGCTCCAGTTTGGGCACAACAGATTGTCCGTTTCCTTTAGACAGGAGAACTTCCCGAAGAGCAAGAAGAAGCGGAAAGAGTAGCCCGGCAGTCAAGTATGTACCAGTTTGTCGATAGCATACTGTACATAAGAAGACTCAACGGTGTGAAATTGAAGTGTATTCACCGGGAAGATGGACAAAAGCTGTTGGCAGAGATACATGGAGGCATATGTGGCCACCACATAGGCGCAAGAGCACTTGCCGGCAAAGCTTTCCGGCAAGGTTTCTTTTGGCCGACAGCCCTCCAGGATGCAACTGCACAAGTAACCAAGTGTGAAGCGTGCCAGTTCCACTCCAAGCAGATACATCAGCCAGCTCAAGCTCTCCAGACGATCCCTTTATCCTGGCCATTTCCGGTCTGGGGGCTCGATATCATCGGCCCCTTCCCCCGAGCTGTCGGGGGCTTTGAGTACTTGTACGTCGCAATCGACAAGTTCACAAAGTGGCCGGAAGTGCAGCCAGTGAGGAAGGTGACAGCACAGTCAGCAGTCAAGTTCTTCAGGTCAATTGTTTGCCGTTTCGGGATCCCTAACAGGATCATCACCGACAATGGTATGCAATTCACGAGCCGCACCATCATGCAGTACGTCCAAGACCTTGGCGCCAAGGTCTGCTTCGCTTCTGTTGCTCATCCGAGAAGCAACGGTCAAGCAGAGAGGGCAAATGCTGAAGTGCTGCGCGGGCTCAAGACCAGAACTTTCGACAGGCTGCATAGGTGTGGAAGGAACTGGATCGAGGAGCTGCCAGTGGTTCTTTGGTCGATCAGAACGACGCCAAATCGAGCCACTGGCCAGACACCTTTCGCTCTAGTCTATGGAGCAGAGGCAGTTCTCCCCACGGAACTCGTATACGGATCACCTCGAGTGCTCGCTTATGATGAGCTTGAGCAAGAACAGCTGCGGCAAGACGACGTGCTGCTCCTTGAGGAAGATCGTCTTCAGGCTGCTGTACGAGCTGCTCGATACCAGCAAGCTTTGCACCGCTATCATAGCCGCAAAGTTAAAGCCAGAAGCTTCGAGGAAGGCGACCTTGTTCTTCGGTGCGTTCAGTCCGCCAAGAATTCCAACAAGTTGACACCGAAGTGGGAAGGCCCTTATCGGGTCAGACGAGTCACAAGGCCTGGCGCTGTCCGCCTTGAGACTGAAGATGGCATTCCAGTGAGCAGCTCCTGGAACATAGAACATCTTTGTAAGTTTTTCCCATAAGGCGCGATTGCTGGAACCGGTTCCGGCAACCACCTTTTGTACAAGTCTTGCCGCTGTTGCATGTAATCCTTTGTACAAAGCCGGGCGCAGATCCCGTGCATAAGTAAAAACCCATGTGCTCCGCACAGCTTGTCCATTTCATGCATTAGTTCCATTCTTGCATGTGATTATCTGACACTTTGTGCAGCACTTACATCCGGTAAGCAGTAACGAGCCGAAGTGCTCCATATTATTATTTTCTCTTCTTTCTTTTTCTTTTAAAGGAAAAGAAGGTTCTCTCGCACACAAGTTTGCCGGGGGGAAGGAGAACATTGTGGTGTGGGCCAGGCGTCGTTCAAGCAAAGACTTGCCTTACCGGGAAGCAAATAACAGAAAAGCTAAGTTGCCAAAGTTTGAGCAATCACCTTTTTTTAAAATTTTTGAGTTATCTTCCTCGAACGACCCTGCTTTGTATGGAAAACCTGTGCGCGGAGGAACCAACTCGTGGCTAGTTGCGCCCTTACTTTGTTTCGAGTCCGCTCAACAACTTAAGCGTGCTGCATCTAGTCACGACAAGGTTTCTTGTCGGAAGCAGCGCCGCCAGCAGGCTGCTGAAGTTCCGCACTCAGCGCTCGCGGCTCGGGCGCCTGCGCCGACAAGTTCCCTAGAAGCGTAGGGTGAGAACATACAAAGGGAGGAATCTAGTAGAGGAAATAACATTGCAATTGATAGACAGAAATAAAGTTATATTACAAAGATAACTTGTCGCAGCTCTAATAGACTGTTTTCATGACATGACTAGCAGCGACAAGGGTAAAGAAGAAATGGGCGGCCTAATCTACGCGCCCGCCCTCGACTCGCTTGATCTCACTCACCTTGTCCACAATGGGTGCGACAAGGGCCTTGAGTGCGTCCAGATCGGCGTCAGGCGGCAAGGATCGGAGGACGTTGGAGAAGCTGAGGCCTGGGTTGCGGAAGGCCACCTTCATCAGCACCTTCTGGAGAACCCCAGCGCAGATTTTGCGCGACTCGCTGGCCAGCTGCTTCGGGATCCTCTCCCGGAGCCGCTGGAGTGCCGTCGCCACGCCCTTGAAGAATAGACTAAGCTTGGCGCTGGGTTGAAGGCTCTCGTCGGAAGGATACCCAAAGTCATCCATCCCCAGCTGCGCCAGCTCCTCGTTGATGACGGCGGCAGTGTTCACCAGACCCTCGGTCCAGTGCTCCACTGTGTCTCTGAAGGAGTTCTGGGTGACTGCAATGCTCTCCAGCAGCGCCGCGTCAGCCTTGACCTTCTCCACCAAGGTCTTCTCCCGCTCCTTGGCGGCCTCCAGCGTCTGCGTCAGCGTGGCCAGCTTCAGCTCCAGATCTGCTTTGGAATCCTTGGCGGCGCTGAGCTCCTTGCCCCTCTCAGCGAGAAGGCCTTGCAGTTCACCATGGGCGGCAGCATCCTTCTCGCGTTCACGCTTGAGAGCGGCAATCTCCTCGCCGCTCTTCCCAATATCGGCCCCCAGCCGCGCCACCTTCTCCTCTACCTCCTTATTGGCGGCCTCTGCAGTTGCCGCGGCATCCTTTGCCTCCTTGAGCGCCCCGCCAAGTGCTCGCTCGCGCTCGGCGAGCTCTTCCTCGTAGCTGTCGAGGTGGGCCTTCCGCTGCACTAGCTTGCCTTCCCACACGGACTGCTTCTCGGCAGCAAGTCTTTGTTCCTCCTCAGCCTCGGCCTTCTCAAGAAGGAAAGCCGTGCGCTCCTCGTCTACTCGCTCCTGCTCCTGCGCCAGGGATCGAAGAGCTTCTTGATTTTGGCTCCAGAGCTCCTCCGCGCGCTTCTCCATGTCAACTCCCGCCTTCGCGACAAGTGCTTCCCGGGAAGCCAGCTTGGCTTGTCGGGTGCGGTAGAGTGACAGCAGCTTCCGCAGCAGCTGCTCCTCCTCTGGCTCGCCATTGCTGCTGCCGGGTGCGTCAACCAATGACAGCCCAGCAGAGGCGAGCACCTCCCCGTCGAAAGTCTCCCCCTCGACTGGCGCCCTGGAGCTCGACGCCCAGGGTAGCTTGATGAAGATGTTGTCACCGACCTGCAAGTAGGCGCCGGGCGGGGGCTCCTCGGAGCCCAGCTCCACGGAAGCGGCAGAGGGTTCGGCGGTCGGTGCAGCGCCCGGTGCTCCTGCGGCCTCAGGGTCGTCAGTGCGATCGACCGATCCCTCGCCGGCTTCCGCAGCAGCAGCCCCGGTGGCCTCCTCGCCGGCGGTCTCATCAGCACCGGTACCTTCCTCGCCGGCGCCCTCTGTCTCCATTGGCTCAGCCGAAGATGGGTCTGAAGAACGAAGAAGGGAGGAAAATCAATCAAAAATTCAAGGAAAGTAAAACAGAAGAAGCAGAACCCAAGGGAAAGTTTCTGGGCAAGTGGATTACCTGCGCCAAGATCTTCAATTGCGGCCTCGGTCACCGCCGGATCAGAAGTGCCGTCCCTTGCCGGGGAGTCCCCCCTTGCCGGAGAACGCTCCCTTGCCGGGGACTCCTCCCTTGGCGGCGCAGTCGAAGCAGGTGGCACTTCAGGACCAGCCTCCGGGCGCTCCTGATGAGGCTGCTCTGCTCCTGCACAAGTCAACGAGCAAGATGTCAACAAAGGAAAAAGCACTCAAGCGCGCCCGGCAGCAGAAGGTTAAACTATGAACTTACGCTGGGGGCTGCGCTGGGGTCTGCTTTGAGGAGTGATTGCCGGGTCCGTCAAGGTGATCTCGGACCCACCCCCTATCGACAAGGTGGGGTCATCCTCGATGACAATCACCGCGGCCTTGGCCCTCTTCGCCGCTCTCTGGGCCAGCGTCCTGAAAAGAAAGAAGCCCAGATTGGAGCAAGTCAGATACAAGATATAAACAGCAAGATTGAAGGATTATAAGAGCATCAAAGAAACTCACTCTTCTTCCTCCTCGTCGGAGCTGAGCGCGGAAAGATCGAAGTTCGGCCCTCCTCCGGTGCGGCGAGGTGGAGGAGTAGGATCCCTTGCCCGCTTGGCGGGGGCAGTGGCAGTGGCCCGGGAAGATCCCGCTCCAGTTGCCGCTACTGCGTGAGGCACTCCCGCGGCAACATTGCTTGCCGCGGTAGAGCACGTCGCGCGGCTCGGTGGCTGTGGAGCCGGCTGCCGCCCTGCTGCGTCCCCGGCCCTGCGAAGGCGCCTCCTTGGCGGGGCCGGGGGCTCCGCCTGCGGCAAGCTCTCTGAAGGTTTAGCCTCCTCCTCGCCGGCCTCGCTCGACTCGGCTTCGGAACCGGCAGGCTCCTCCTCGCCCATGAACTCCGCGCGTTCGGCAAGGTTTGCCGCCTCTGCAGCCTCCGCCTCCTCCACAGTGAACCCAAACACCCGCAGCAGCTGCAGCCGCAGCCTCTTCCGCCCTAGTAGCGATGAGTTGCAGCTCCTTGTCGGTGGTGTCACGGGTGAGGCTCTTCTGCTCGTCGGCGCGGACTGGCACTTCCTCCAAGGTGTCGAAGAACGCTCGCACAACATCGTCCGCAGGCTCTTGCCAAGTTGGGACGATGCCGTGTGAATCGCACAGCGGCATCATGGCGCGGATCCGGTCGAGCGAAGCGTTATTGCACAAAAGAACTACGCCCCTCGGCAGTGTGAATGGGTGCTGGGGGTCGCGTTTGAATAATTCCAAGAGCATTGCGTCCAACTCCAAGACAGTGAAGTTGTAGTTGAGGCCCGGCCGCAGCCTCATGATATTCGATGAATTCTTGAATTCCCAGGCGGGCCTCCTCCTCTCCTGCAGGGGGGCAATGCGGCGGCGGAGGAAATCTGCCCCGACAGCACCTATGGTGAGCCCGGCAAGCCTGAGGCGAAGAATCCTAATGATGGCGATCTTCAGCCTCTCGTCTTCCGGGGCCATGTTGCTCCAGTCATTGCCGCGCACTATTGGAGTTTGGCGCACGGCGGTGAAGGGCTGCGGATCCTCCTCGACGATCCAACACCACTCCGCTCTCCACTCCTCCCACTTGCTACGAAGCTCACCCTCCAAGTACGCCTCTTTCTTGCCGACTCTTGAGACCCAGGCAATCCCTCCGGCAAGCGGCTCTACTCTCTCTACCCGAGGTATGAAGAAGTGGCGGAAAAGGGCTACACTAGGGTGGACTCCGACAAAGTTTTCGCACAAGTGTGCGAAAACTGCCATGGTCAAGACAACATTGGGGGTGAAGTCAAGGAGGCGGAAGCCATACGTGTTCATAATGTCACAAAAGAATTCCGAGAAGGGCGGGCAGAGCCCGCAGTAGAAGAATAGTGGGAAGAACGGGTACCCATTTGGAGCCGACTCCGAGGCAGCGGCCGGGAGTACCCTCGTGCGCGGATGCGCACGTGTCTCCGTCGCCCAAAAGAGGTAGAAGTACTCCCTCAGCTCCTGCACGCCGAGCTGGGGGGTGAAGATCGCCCGCTCCTTCCGCAGCGCCGCGAGCCGCTGCGCCTCGGCCGACTTCACGCCCTTTCCCTTATCGGCTTTCGGGGCCATGGCGGAGGTGGTGGAGAAGGTCGACGGTGTGGTGATGCTGGTGGCAATGGGGGGGGGGCGGAGCGCTGCTCTCTCGGCTTCGAGAAGAAGGGGGGAGCGGCGGAGTTTGTGAAGAAGGAGTAGCAGCAACCAGCGAGGGGGAACGAACTGCCCCTGTTTCCTCTGCTTATAAAGAGGGACGGGGCGGACGTTTCGGCCTTCCGCTTAAACAACCACCCATGATCTCTCCCACGATGCCGCATTCAACGCGTGCCGTTATGGGAGAGTGCGGTGGATACGGAACAAGATTTGGCGTGGCCCAGCCCGCGTGTGCCCGTGCCCTGTCTTGGGCCTGGCCCAACAGCGCTCGACACCGTGTCTGGCCCGGGCCCGGGGGCTCCTGTCGGTGTACTAGAATAGGGGTACCCTAGTACCCCGAACTTGTGCACGGGCAGTTGCAGCACCCCGCGGCAAGGCTTGCCGGGCGAACGCCAAGACCCTCCAAGGTTCCCTTGGAGCCATCCAAGAGCAAAGTATATAAGCTAAGGAGACAAGACCCCGGCAGGAGGAGCTTGCCGGGAAGGCCAACCAAGGCACACCAAGGGACTTGCCGCGACGTGCCACGCGCTCCGGCAAGGCGACAAGGCCCCGGCAAGAGGAGCTTGCCGGGAAGACTAAACAAGGTACCCCGAAGCCCGGCGAGCGACAAGCCTCCGGGCCCGACAAGATAGCAACAGCGGCAAGGCGCTTGCCGCGGCAGGCGGTCACTCTGCGTCCACGCTCCAGCGCATCCACCAACGTGTCGCTCTGGGGGCCTCCCCGGGCGCGCGTGGCAGGAGGCTGTGCAGCCAGCGGTGCGCAGCGGCATGCGAAGCTGACAAGATTGCCATCGTGGCGAACAGTGGCGCCCCTAACGGTCCTTTTCTGCACTGTTCGGGCGATTCAGACGGGCATTTAATGCCCTTGTCCCCTGCCGTCAGGGTTAGGTAGGGTGCACTGTACAAGCAACTGTATCAACTACCTCGCTTTTTACGTTTTTACCCTCCTCTACATTGCCACTTGTCGGTGACCCCTTTAGCGTATAAAAGGAGGCCCATGCGCAATGTAGAGGGGGTTCGGCTGATAGGTTCGAAGCCTCAGACAGTTTGCTTCGATCCATCTGTAGCCCAGAGAACATCACACTCTCGCTTTGGAGAACAAGAACACCAGATAATACAACCAGACAAGCAGCAGTAGGTGTGTTATCTCTCCGGAGAGCTCCGAAGCTGGGTAAACTGCTCGTGTGCCTCGCCTCGATCTGCTCTTCGTGCGATCTCCGCCCCCCGCCAAACCGAAAGGGGCCCGGTCCGCCGGCCCCATAGGTGTTCGAGGATCAGTTTCCCCGACACTCTCTGACTTGGTGTGACATGAAAGATGAACCTTGATCTGTTGTTAACGTTTGAGGAATACCGAATCTATGAATAATGTGCTCGGTTATGAATTGAATTACCTCTGTATGTGTCACGTTCTTGAGAGGTACTGCTTCAGACCATTTAGTGAAATAATCAGTTGCCACCAATATGAACCGATGCCCCTTTGAGGAAGATGGATGAATTTGCCCAATAAAGTCTAAACCCCATCCTCTGAAAGGCCATGACTTGATAATAGGATGCAACATAGCAGCAGGAGTCAGTTGAATATCACCAAATTTTTGACAAGCTTCGCACCCTTTATAATATCTGAAGCAATCATTAATCATAGTCAGCCAATAAAACCCACCACGTCGCAATAACCATTTCATCTTGGGAGCCGACTGGTGAGTGCCACAAATGCCTTCATGTACCTCTCCCATAGCAACTCTTGCCTGGTCCTCATCCAAACACTTTAGAAGAACATCATCGACTGTTCGGCGATAAAGACCACCATCTCTCATTGTATACTTGAAAGCCATACACCGAACAGCCTTGTCCACCCTTTCACTCAGATTGCACAAGTAATCAACAATGGGCTTCCTCCAGTCGGGATTGTCACCTGCACTAGACTTTTTGTTAATGGCCGAATCAGTGGATTCAGGTTCGGCCTCTCCCATATTGGCAAGACAAGACATCGGTCTTTGAGAGATATGAAACATGCCATGATCAACATGATATCTGGATGCTTGTTGTGCCAATTTATTTGCTTTCCAATTGTCATGTCTAGATATATGAGCAATGCTAAAGCAATCCAAAGTAGAAATTATATCTAGACATTTATCAAGATAAACATTAAGTGATTCGTCCAAACACTGAAAGACTTTGGATATTTGCTGCACCACTAGTAACAAATCACCATAAGCCTCAATATGTGTAACACCTATAGCAAGTAACATCTCTAGGCCGAATAATAATGCTTCATATTCGGCTTGATTGTTTGTACAAAAATATTCTAAGCGGCATGAGGCTTCAAAAACAGCACCATGAGGAGATATGTAAACAATACCAACACCTTGGCCATTGGTACAAACTGAATCATCAAAATATAATCTCCATGGTACTATTGAGACAAGGTTTATATCAACATCATGCTTGTCATCAATCCGATGTTCAACAATAAAAATGGCAACGATTTGGCCTTTCATGGATTTTAGAGATTCATAGGCCAAATCATATTCAATCAAAGCATAAGCCCACTTGCCAATTCTACCACTAAGAATTGGTCTATGCAACATGTATTTAATGACATCGGTCTGACAAGCTACTATGCAAGCACTCGGTACTAAATAATGTCTCAATTTTGTGCAAGCATAATATAAACATAGACATATTTTTTCAATAAATGTATACCTTGTCTCTGCGTCCAATAGGCGGTGGCTCAAATAAGTGATGGCATGCTCTTTTCCTTTGGTCTCTTGAGTTAGAACAGCACCAATAACTCCTTCCTCTGCTGCAATGTAAAGTCTGAAGGGTTCCCTATGCTTGGGTTCTTTCATCACCGGAGGAGTGCACAAATAATTCTTGATCATATCAAATGCTTCTTGCTGTTTTGCCCCCCAAGTGAAATCAGCATCATTCTTTAACCGAAGGATAGGAGTAAATGCATCAACTTTCCCTGATAGATTAGCTATGAACCTTCTCAAATAATTGACCTTGCCAAGAAACTTTTGCATATCTCTCTTGCATGTTGGAGCCTCCACTTTATGTATGGCCTCTATCTTTTTGGGATCAATCTCTATGCCATCTTCATGAATAATAAAACCCAAAAACTTGCCAGATGATACACCGAATGCACACTTTAAAGGATTCATCTTTAGTCCATACTTTTTCATTCTTTCGAAAGCTAAACGCAAATCGGCCAAGTGAGATTCAAAAGCATCCGATTTGACAACAATATCATCAATATAAACTTCAAGTATGACACTGAGTAAATCATGAAAAATTAAATTCATAGCCCTTTGATACGTGGCTCCAGCATTTTTTAATCTGAATGTCATCACTATCCACTCGAATAAACCAAGGAAACCAGGACATCGGAAAGCCGTTTTGTGCATGTCCTCTTCGGCCATAAAAATTTGATTGTATCCAGCATTACCATCTAGAAAGCTAATAACCTTATGTCCAGAAGCATCATTAATAAGCATATCGGCTATTGGCATAGGATACTCATCTTTGGGTGTAGCCCTATTCAAATCTCTAAAATCAATGCACACCCTCAACTTGCCAGATCCTTTCTTCTCTACTGGGACAATGTTAGAAATCCACTCGGCATACCTGCAAGGTCGAATGAAATTAGCTTCAAGCAGTCGACCGATCTCTTCCTTGATCCAGTCATATGTTTTCGGATAAAATTTTCTGGCCGACTGTTTATAAGGTCTAAAACCGGCCTTTATAGGAAACTGGTGTTCCACTAGCTCTCGGCTTAACCCTGGCATCTCATGATATTCCCATGCAAAGCAACAAACAAATTCTTTCAATAGCTCGATTAACTTAGCCTTACAATTGGCTTTCAAATTTTTGTTTATAAATGTCGGTCGAGCGACTGAACCATCTCCAATATCTACCTCTTCTAACGGATCGGCTGATGTAAAACCTTGTCCAAGTTTATCCATGTCATCTAACTCCTCTATAGACTCAAACATATCGTTCTCATTGGACCGATACTTTACAAGACGTTTTTGTAACCACTTGGAATTAGGATCCATTTAAACATATCATACCTTGGAGCCGATTGCATTCACTCGGCTTTAAAGAAACGGGCACAAAACCATTCTTGGTCGCGCTGAGAAAATCAAATTCTGATAAGTCACGCCCCGTCAAGCAAGTAGCATTGGGATGTTGCCAATCCACCGATGCATCGGCCAAAGCAACACAGGCCGAGTTATCCACATGAATAACTTCCACTTCATCATCAACCCACTGAATCAAAAACTGGTGCATAGTGGATGGCACACACTGGTTTGCATGAACCCAACCGCGGCCTAGTATGACGTTGTAGTTACCTTGCACCTCAGCGACAAAGAATGCAGTAGCCAAAGTTTTGCTTCCGACTGTAAGCTCCACATACATCACACCTTTGGCTTCAGTTTTCTCTTTGCCTTCAAATCCGTTGAGCACCATATTGGTCTTGACAATTGTCGGAGTAATGGGCCATGGGTAGGCCAACCCGAGTCCCATGACCCTTCAAGACATCGGGGCAGGCTGCGGCCCTCAAGACCTCAGGGCGAAGAGCCGTCTCCTGAGGAGTCGACGGCAGGGTGGTCGACTGCCCGCTCACGACCGAGTTCCAGGGACGATTTCCAGAGAAGTCGGCTTTGGGGAGTCGGCCGGCGACTCCAGCAAACCCATGACCTCATCAAAGGGGACGAGGCAGAGGCGTGTCTACAGTGAAGCCCACTCCCGCCCCTTACCAAGGGCAGGCATGGCCACAGCATGCCGTACCCGGGAAGATCTCCGTGCGGCGTGGCACTGTTACCCGGCCGGCCCTGACATCAGCACCACAGTACCAAGTCCTGCGCCCACGACGGCTTGTCTGTACGACCAGGAGGCAGCGGGGCCCACCAGTCAGCGAGACCTCGGGAGATGGCGGGAGAACCGCCAGTCGGACCTGTCGGGAGTCGGCCCGGGGGAGTCGGCCGATCCCTCCCCCAGGGCCCATGCACCATTAATCAAGATGAGATGGGGAGTAGCCACAGTGATCGCCCGCCAGGCGGCAGGGCTGTTGCCACGACCCCATGACCAAGCCCGCGTCATCAGAAGCACGGCTACAGTAATCAGCGGCCGACAAGACCCTCCCGCGGTGGACGCGGCCTGTTGGCTCCGTACCAGACCAGTCGGCGGGGCCCACCAGTCGGCGGAGAAGTTGGAGGTCGGAGGCACTGACGGCTGGGCCCGCGCACAGTCAAATTACCATTATACCCCTGGGGGTAGGCCTATATAAACCCCCCAGGGCACCCATGCAAGGGGTTGGATCCCAGTAGTTCTAGACCATACCAAATAGAAGGAGAGAGCTAGCCTTGCCCTCTTCTACCACCAGAAACAGCTCGAGGAGCCACCGTGTAAACACTTGGCCATAGTGATCATGCGGAGACCCCGCAGAGCAGCAGTAGGGGTATTATCTCCTCGGAGAGCCCCGAAGCTGGGTAAGATTCGCCGGCGTGCATGTCCTCGCCTCATCCCGTTTCCAGGCACCGGCGACGTTCTACTCGCCCCCACCATGATAAGCCATCCGTTGGCATATGTCGCACCAAACCCCCGACATTTGGCGCCCACCGTGGGGCCTGGTGCACCGCCGTCCGGAGATCCGTTCTGGATGGGAACCCTTTTCCTCCCTGGCGAGCGCAGCCAGCCAGGCACGCCAGGCGAAGTATGCATCGACGCGCTGCGCGGCGTTGAGATCGCCTGCGCAGCCAGCTCCTTGGCCAAACTTGTCGGCGAGGTCCGCCTCTCTGATGAACCTGCGTCCGACGCAGGCGCGGGCGGCCCCGAGAACCTCCTCGCGGGCCTCCTCGATCAACTCCACGTTTCCAGCGAGCCTGCCGTAGACTTGGAGTCCGTAGGCTCCACCGACCCGATGCTGGTCGACTCCGACACCGCGTCGATCGACGCGTTCCCCACCAACGTGGTGGTCTATGACGAACCTCTCCCCCACATAGAGAGGGACGGAAGCACCGTCACTGAGGTGCTAGTCATCAGTCATGACGAGTTCCCTGGCGGAGGGGCGCCGGACTCACTCGGCGCGACGCTGCAAGACCTAGCTGCGCCCATTCCGGAAGATGCTGACGCGGAGATGCTAGAAGCGCGCCGCCTTCAGCTCGTTGAAGGCGCGAAGAAGCTGGCCAGCATGAGACGCTTGTCAGAAGCTTACCAGCGGGAGATGGATCGCGCCGTTGGCGGCTCGCCGGCCCCAGCAGGGCCCAGCCGCCTTGGCGCGGTCGAGCAGCGCGGCGTAGCCACCGCCAGCCTGTTTGGGGCTAGCCGCCCCGTGTACACTACGTCGGCGGAGAACATCCGAGCTGCCCAGGCAGCGGCGGATGAGCTGGACAATTTCGAGGGCGAAGAACACCGCCTGATGATGGAGCGAGTCTAGCGGCTCCTCGACGCGGCCGCCGCGCAGAACGAGACCGGCTGCCGCACGGAGGCGCCGCAGCAGCCAAACGACGACCCGCACCGAGATCAAGGCGCGACGTCTCGGACGCCGACTGGCGGCGCCCGAGGAAGAAATGACAAGGAGCCGGCTGTCAGCCACAGTCGGACTCACATTACCATAGAGCGCGGTCGAGATGGCCACCCGAGGGCAGTGGAACGGCGGGACGACTGTCCGGCTCCCCCTCCCCGCAAGGAGAGGCGAGTCTCCCCGCCGCCTGTTGACCATCCGACTCTCGGTGACCGCCTTGGCCGCCGAGAGGGAGTTGGAGAGAATGACACCCGCCACCGGATCGACCGACTTCACCGGTCCCTGGCGCTGGAAGAAGAAGACAAGCTAGGTCTGCCTTGTTTCGGGCCCCGCATTCGGGACGAGCCCTCTCCCAGAGGGTTCACGCTCCCAAGAGACACGCCCAAGTATACCGGCTCCGTGAAGCCGGAAGACTGGCTAGTCGACTACTCCACAGCTGTCAGCATAGCAAACGGCAACAAGCGTGTTGCCGTAAAGTACGTTCCGCTCATGCTCCAGGGCACGGCCCGGACATGGCTGAACAGCCTAAAGACCCGCAGCATCAACAGCTGGGTCGACTTCACTGAAGCGTTCGTCCGCAACTTCACCAGCACGTACAAGCGTCCTCCCAAGCCTCGTCAGCTCTCCTTGTGCGTGCAAGGTCCTAACGAGTCGACTCGCGACTACCTCACACGTAGGGCTGAGCTCCGGAACTCCTGTGAGGGCGTGCACGAGGTGCAGGCCATCGAGTACTTCACAGCCAGGTACCGAGAAGGCACCCTCCTCAAGCACAAGCTCCTCTGCGACGAGCCAGAAACCCTCGATGAGCTGCTGATCATAGCGGACAAGTACGCCACGGCTGACTCCTCCATGAAGGCGGAAATTCAAATCAGCACGACTGGCAAAGTAGCTCCTCAGGCTCCAAGAACTCTGGCGGCAGACGCCGGCCGGCGACAACAGCAGGGAGACAACAAGCGCAAGGCCCCGCAGCCGGCTTTCGGCAGCCGGCAGGTCGCGACCATTGAAGCCCAGCAGCCAGAAGAGCAGCCTCCGCCCAAGCGACAGAAAGGCGGCAAGCCAAACTGGTTGCCGACCTTCTCCTATGAGCAGACCTTGGATGGACCTTGCAAGTTCCACAGCGGCGCGAAGCCGTCGAATCACACCACCCGGAAGTGCCACTGGCTCACTAGGATCACCAAGGGAGACGGCCTCCTGCCACCCCCGCCTGCTGGGCAGCCGCCTCTGCCTCCGCCCCAGCAGCCGACAGTCAGGCTAGTCGGCGCAGTACAAGACGAATACCCTGAAGAGCATGGAGCCTATGTGGTGTTCACTAGTGTGGCTGATGATCGACGCAGCAGGCGGCTGCAGCGACAAGAGGTGAACGCAGTAGCCTCAGAGACGCCAGAGTTCATGCACTGGTCTGAGAAGCCCATCAGCTGGAGCAGGGCTGACCACCCAGAAGTGATGCCGAGTCCAGGCTCCTACGCCTTGGTCCTGGACGCCACCTTGGAACGGACAAACGGGCCGTGCATTTCTCGTGAGTTCTGATAGACGGGGGCAGCAGCATCAATATCCTGTACAAGGACACCATGAAGAAGTTAGGAATCAAGCCAAGACAGCTTCAGAACAGCTGGACTGTGTTCCACGACATTGTTCCTGGCCTTTCCTACTCACCAATCGGCAAGATCCTGATTGACGTCCTCTTTGGGGACAAAGATCACTTCCGAAGAGAGTCTGTTTGGTTTGAGGTGGTGGACCTTGAGAGCCCATACCATGCGCTACTTGGCCGACCGCCTTGGCCAAGTTCATGGCGGTCCCCCACTACGCCTACCTCAAGATGAAGATGCCCACTTCCAGGGGAATTCTGACTGTGGCCGGCGACTACCGGAAGTCATCCGCTTGCGCGGCCGAGAGCAGTTGGCTGGCCGAGTCCCTGGTGAATGCAGCCGAGAAGCGACTCCTTGAGCGAGTTGTGGCGATGGCCGGCAAGCAGCCGGAGATATCGCCCGACCCGAAGGAGTGGGAAGCCAAAGGTTCGTTCAAGCCGGCCAAAGAGAGAAAGAAGATACCCTTGGATCTGGAGCACCCAGAGAGGTGCGCTGTCGTAGGTGCAAACCTCGACAGCAAATAGGAAGGCGAGCTCGTCGATTTCCTCCGTGAGAATCAGGACATCTTCGCATGGTCTCCCAAAGACATGCCAGGTGTACCAACGGATTTCACCGAGCACAAGTTACATGTCCGATCCGATGCAAAGTCGGTCAGGCAGCCCCTGCGCCGCTTATCAGAAGAAAAGAGAAGAGTTGTCGGAGAAGAGATAGCCCGACTCCTAGCAGCCGGCTTCATTATGGAAGTTTTCTTCCCGGAGTGGCTGGCAAATCCGGTCCTGGTGCTAAAGAAGAACAAGCAATGGCGAATGTGTATTGACTACACGAGCCTCAACAAGGCCTGCCCCAAGGACCCATTTGCTCTACCAAGAATTGACCAGGTGATAGACTCCACAGCCGGATGCGAGTTGTTGAGTTTCTTGGATGCATACTCAAGATATCACCAGATCAAGCTGAACCTGACCGACAGATTGAAGACCGCCTTCATCACGCCGTTTGGAGCATTCTGCTACCTCACCATGACATTCGGCTTAAGGAATGCCGGCGCCACCTTTCAGCGTTGCATGCAGAAGTGCCTCCTCAAGTAGATCGGCAGGAACGCCCACGTCTACGTAGATGACGTAGTGGTGAAGACGAAAAAGCATGGAACACTGTTGGAAGACCTCAAGGAGACCTTTGAGAACCTATGCCGGTTCCAGATCAAGCTCAACCCCGAGAAGTGTGTCTTCGGAGTACCAGCCGACTAGCTGCTAGGTTTCCTGGTCTCTGAACGCGGCATAGAATGCAACCCAGTAAAAATCAAGGCCATCGAGAGAATGGAGGTACCCAGCCGACTGCTGGATGTGCAGAAGTTCACCGGCTGCTTAGCGTCCATCAGCCAATTCATCAGTCGGCTGGGCGAGAAAGCTCTCCCCTTATACCAACTCATGAAGAAGACCACTTTTTTCGAGTGGAACCATAAGGCGGACGAAGCTTTTCACCAGTCGAAAAAGATGCTGACTACTCCACCCGTCCTGGCAGCTCCGACTCCTAAGGAACCTATGCTCCTGTACATCGCTGCCACCAGCCGGGTAGTCAGCACAGTCATGGTAGTGAAGCGCAAGGAGGAAGGCAAGGCCCTGCTTGTCCAGAGACCAGTATATTACCTGAGCGAGGTACTGTCGGCCTCCAAGTAGAACTACCCCACTACCAGAAGATGTGCTATGGCGTACACTTTGCTGCCAAGAAATTGAAGCCTTATTTTCAAGAGCATCCAATCACGGTGGTCTGCACGGCCCCACTTGCCAAGATCATCGGTAGCAGAGATGCTTCTCGTCGAGTGGCCAAGTGGGCCATAGAGCTGGCTCCTTACATCATCTACTACCAGCCCTGCACCGCTATCAAATCACAAGCACTGGCCGACTTCCTAGTCGACTGGGCCGAGACCCAGTACCTGCCTCCAGCGCCTGACTCCACCAATTGGCGGATGCACTTCGACGGCTCCAAGATGTGCACCGGCTTGGGAGCCGGCGTCGTCCTCACCACTCCTAAAGGCGACAAGCTCAAATATGCACTGCAAATCCATTCTGCCGCCTCCAACAACATTGCCGAGTACGAGGCGCTCATTCACGGGCTCCGGCTTGCCAAAGAACTTGGCATCCGCCGGATCTTGTGTTATGGCGACTCGGACTTAGTGGTCCAGCAGTCATCTGGCGACTAGGACGCGAAAGACGCAAACATGGCGAGCTACCGTTTCCTCATGCAGCAACTCAGCGGGTATTTCGAAGGGTGCGAGTTCCTCCATGTGCCAAGAAATGACAACAACCAAGCAGACGCCTTGGCACGAATCGGCTCTACCCGCCAAGAAATACCACCTGGCGTCGCCCTTCAACGCCTCCTCAAGCCATCTGTCAAGCCTTCACCAGAAACAGACTCCATTTTTGTGCCGGCTCCTCCTGAAGACGGCGGATCCGACTCCAGAGCTCCGGCAGATGGAACGGAGACTTTGGCGGATGACTCCAAAGCTGCCACAGCCGAGCCCGGCCCGGGGACAGCGGTGGCGGACTCGAAGATTCCAGAACTCAGCCCAAGGACTGTGCCAGTCGGCCTGGGGAATTCATCAACCCAGCAAGCGGCTGTTGACTCCAACCCGCCGCCTCCTAGCCTAGCCGCCCTCGTCCATGTCGCAGTTCTTGTAGTCGAAGAAATAGCAGCACCCTCATGGGCCCAGCCCATCCTCAAATTCCTGGTGAACAAAGAGCTACCAACTGATGAGACCTCAGCTCGGCAAGTACAACGTCGGGCGGCAGCCTGTACCATAATCAACAGAGAGCTGGTCAGGCGCAGCGTCACTGGTGTCTACCAGCGCTGCGTAGAGCCAGAGCAAGGCCAGGCGATTCTCAAAGACATCCATCAAGGCGAATGCGGCCACCATGCGGCTTCAAGAGCACTCGTTGCCAAAGCCTTTCGGCACGGTTTCTTCTGGCCGACTGCCTTGGAAGATGCCAAGGAGTTGGTCCAAAAATGCAAAGGGTGCCAGAAGTTCAGCTCCAAGCTGCACCAGCCGGCTTTTGCGCTCAAGACCATCCCCATTGCCTGGCCTTTCGCAGTTTGGGTTCTAGACATGGTGGGATCATTCAAGGCAGCACGAGGTGGTTTAACTCACCTACTTGTCGCAGTGGACAAGTTCACCAAGTGGGTGGAAGCAAAGCCAATTAAGAAACTGAACGGTCCGACTGCCGTGACCTTCATCACCGATATCACAATTCGGTACCGCATACCACACAGCATCATCACCGACAACGGCACAAATTTTGCCAAAGGCGCCTTGGCCCGTTTCTGCACAACACATGGCATCCGACTGGACCTAGCGTCCGTCGCCCATCCGCAGTCAAACGGCCAAGTGGAGCGAGCAAACGGCCTCATCCTGTCCTGCATCAAGCCTCGGTTGATCGAGCCTCTGGAGGGCTCGGCTGGCTACTGGCTCGACGAGCTGCCAGCCGTCCTCTAGAGTCTACGCACGACTCCGAACAAATCAACCGGCTTCACGCCCTTCTTCCTCGTCTACGGTGCCGAAGCCGTCATCCCAACGGACATAGAGTTTGACTCCCCACGAGTCACCATGTACACCAAGGAGGAAGCAGAAGAAGCACGACAAGATGGCCTCGATCTGCTGGAAGAGGGCCGGCTGTTGGCACTCAGCCAGTCCAGCATCTACCAGCAGAGCCTGCGCCGATACCATAACAGGAAGGTCAGGCCAAGATCTTTCCAAGAAGGCGACTTTGTGCTCCGGCTGATCCAGCGAACAGCCGGCCAGCACAAGTTGTCGGCACCTTGGGAAGGCCCTTTCATCATCAGCAAAGTACTGGGCAACGATTCCTACTACCTGATCGACGCTCAGAAGCCCCGAGCACGCAAGAGGGACGACTCCGGCAAGGAGACAGAGCGGCCATGGAATGCAAATCTCCTCCGAAGATTTTACAGTTGATGCAGTATGTACCACGCTACCTTTTGTATTAAAGTACCAAGACTTCGCCCCCCCCCCCCCGCGACGAGCTCGGGGACTGCCCTCTTTTGTCTGTATGATAAAAATTATGCCTACAAGTATGTTACTCTTTGTCATGCCGCTTGGCACCGGGCTCGACAAGTCGGCCCGGGGACTTGCCGCCTTGCACTATGAAATGCTTCCTGCAGCCGGACAAGTAGTGTGTAACACCTAAACCGTCTTCTGTCAGAAGCTGCAGCTCGCAGAGCGACTGTACGGTGGGCAGAGGTAAGGTAGAATGGGTGTTCGCATGAAAAATGGCCAAGGACTCAAAGCGTAAAACGTAGCTCAAGATGGCTTCCAGCCTCTCGCAAACCGACTCTCGGATAGTCGGATTGTCGTCTTCTATCCAACTTGCTCAAACAATCTTGAAATTGGCTAAGTACTTGCTTTCCCAAAGTAGCCTAGCACTTGATCCAGCAACAGTCCGCAGAGCGGCTGTCCGATTGGCAAGGCAGGCAACTAAGAGAAAGCGGCAAAGGAAAAAGCCAAAAGAACAATGAGCAAGAAAAGATAGATATATATATTTACATAACATAGGCCCTTGGTCGAATTGTCGAGCAGAGGTTCAAAATACACCCCGTGGGTGGAATTGTGCGAATTAACAAGTTCTTCAAAGACTACTGAGCAGATAAAATAAAAGATACATCGGCAGCTCAGGAGGCACCAGACGGATTCGGAGGGTCGGAGGAGGCGCCAGCGTCAGGCGTCGTGGCAGCCGGATGGCTAGTCTCGGCTTGATCACCTCCGGCGGCAGTCGACTCGGTCGCACGCGGCTTGTTGCTGGAGGCGCGGTCGGGCTGAGGCTGGCCGTCTGCTCCGCCCTCTGGTGCCTCCGCCTCACCCCCATCCTCTGCCTCGTCCTCCTCCTCAATGCTGGAGCCAATCACCACCGCCGAGTCTTCGCCGTAGTTTTGGTTCATCCCAAACCACTCCGGCGGTAGCTCCTCGCCATCTTCAGACCGCTCGGGGACGAAGATGCTGGTGTCGGTGTACTCGGCGATCGCCGCAGCATGTTTGACGAGGGTGTCTTTCGCAGCCGCCAGCTCCGGCTGGGCCTCCGACCGAAGCGTGGCCAACCGGTCTAGATCCAGCCCCGGGTACCACGCCTTGATGAACTCCAAGGCCCGGCGCGCTCCAGCCCGAGCCGAAGAGCCCTTCCAGGCCTCAAGACGACCAGCCGCGACCTCTAGCCAGTTGGCCGTCAGGCTGGGGGTGTGCGGAGCCTGCATATCCAGCCAAAGGGCGGCAATCACCTGGGCACCGACGCGCTGGAGCCGGCGCAGCATCCAGTGAGCCGGCCGGAGGCGAGCCTCGATGCTCAGGATGTGCTCGTCAAGAGTTCGGGGGGCATCAGCGGCGATCTCTGTGCCCTCCGCCCTCCGACCATCGCGGTCAACCTCGATGGCTTGGATGGCGGCCTCCGACTGCCCAGGGAAGAAGTCTGCGCAGACACGAAGAAATGAAGAAGCTAGTCAAAAACCAGGAGTCGGCACGATCTAAGTCGGCAACTTGAAGAAAGAAAATAAAGAGACTCACCATCAATGATGTCTTCAATCTCGTGGAAGCCGGAGGACAACAGCGCCTCCTTGTAAGACCAGGAGGAGCGCTCGCTCGCGAACTCGGCCAAGAGGGCGGTTTCCGTCTCCTCCGCCTCCCTCTGCGACTTCACAAGCAGCCCTTCTGCTCTGCCAACTGAGTGGCCAGCAGATCGCGCTCTGTGGCGAGCTTGCTGCACTCCTCCCCTTTGGCACGAAGGGCGGAGTTGGCTTCGTTCAGCTGTTGTTGAAGAGCAGTGTTGGCTCCTGAAGAAAAGGAAGAAAGACAACAGTCGTCAATAAAGTAGGTCGCCGGGGAGATCCGGCCCGGCTGCTCAGCAGCCGGCCCGGATCTCGGGGACTACAGCCCGCGGGTGCGCTAGCGCGCCCCCGCAGAGAAGAAAAAGGACTTACGCCGGCTCTCCGCCAAGTCGGCAGTCCACTTGCCCAGCTCTTCAACGTTACGGTTGAAGGCAGTGACGCGGAGGTTGTGGTAATCCTGCGACAAGCATTTCAGACAAAGTTAGTACCCAGAAGTTCATCAATTGGAGTTTCGGGCCGCCTGCTCAGCAGCCGGCCCGAAACTCGGGGACTACACCCAGTGGGTGCGCTGGCGCGCCCCCACAGAGAGGAGCAAGAAAACAAAGACCAAAGGAAAAAAAAACATACCCGGACGGCTGCCCGCGACGCTAGGAACGCCTTGGTGCAACTCTGGAGAGCATCACCCTCAGCTTGGAGCTTCACCTGGACGTCCAGGAGCACCCGGTTCAGCGGCCCTGTGCCGCCTCCTCGCACACACCCAACAGGTGCGGCGCTCGTCGCTTCGGCGTCTGGGGCCGCCGAGCTGGCGGTGCCGGCTTCCAGGGGCGGGGTGCCGAAGTCGCCTTCTCCAGACGACGGTGCATTGGCGAGCCGACTTGGAGGAGTAGCCTCGCCACGGCCTCGTCTTTGGTCGGCGGCACCGGAGGGTCCGCTGGCTGCTCGCCTTGCGCGCCTTCAGACGGCGGCGGAGGCGGCAGCGAAACGTTCGCGTCCGGAGTAGAGGGGTCGCCGCCTTCCCTCTCCTCGACGAGGTTCTCCCCGCCGGCTTCTCCAGTTGGCCCCGTGAACTCCGGAGGCGGCGGCGCAGAGTTCAGCGGGGTGACGAGCAAGGCCGACTGGCGGCGTGCGGCTTCCTCAACCTGCTGCTTCTCCACGGCGGTGGCTTCGGCCTCCGCTAGTTTTTTCTTAGCGGAGGCCTCCGCCCTGTCGGCCTCCGCCTTCTCCAGGCGGAGGGCCTCTTCTTCATTGTGCCTCTCCTGCGCATTCCGCTCCATCGCCTCTTGGAGGTCAGCAACGGGGTCAATCCGCCGAGTGGTGGCAGACGTCTCCGCTGGCCCCATGGCGGAAGCGGCGGCGACCCGCTCAAGAGAGAGGGGAGCCCTGAAGAAAGAGGGGCAAGCAGAGATTCAGACAAATCACGAAGAAAGAAGAAAACTTTGAAGACAGAATACTTACGTGGAGACCAATGACAGCTTCTTCACTTCCTTACGGAAGCAGATGGCCTTCGCGGCTGCCTCGTCCTGCCGGGTCGCCGCAGCCGAGCCCTTGGGCTTCTTCGGCTAACTGCCGAACAAGGTCGGCACGGCCCTGCGCTTCTTCCCGCCGCCCGGAGCGCCCGACGCGGCAGAAGAGCCCGCGCCAGGCTAGTTGGCTCCTGGCCGATGGCGAGGGGCGACTTCTGCCTCGGCGCTGTCTTCAGGCCAGTCAGCGAAGGTAGCCGAGGGCCTGAAGTCGCCTGCTGTCCCTCCTCCTCCCTCGGCGTCGTCTTCCAGAGCCGCCGCCCCTAGATCGGGGTCATCGACGTCGCTCTCCGCCCGGTCGGCGACGAACTCACGGGCCGGCCCCGAGGTACCGGGTGGTGGGTGAAGAAGGGGATTCTAACCAGAGCTGACTGGTCAAAACAAAACTCGGCAAGAAGAAGACAATCTAAAGAAAGAAAAGAAAGGCGACTCACCACGGGCGGGGGGTTGGCGCGGGAGTACGGCTCCTTGCCGAATCACCAGTCCTCCAGGAGCCTGCTGTCCGAGAGGTAGTTCACCACGAAGGCCACCTCTTCGTGAGGCATGTCCTTGGTGCACATCCAACTCGGGTCGCGGTGCCCGCTCATCTGGCATATCATGTGAGGGCGGCCTTGGAGTGGGAGAACTCGGCGCGAGACGAAGGCGGCTAGCAGGTCCGGACCAGTCAGACCCTCCGACTGCGTCAGCACTCGGAGCCGCGTGATGGCGCCGGCTCCCGCAGGCATCAGAGACATGGCCCGGTACGACCAGTTGGGCAGTCTCCCAGCCGGCGGGCCGGCTTCGAAAGCCGGCAGATTGACCTAGTGGCCCCTCGTGGTGATGTTCCTGACATAGAAATAGGATCTCTGCCACATCTTCCTCGACTTTATCAGCGAGATGGAGGGGAAGGGGTTGTCGGCTCCTGACCTTCGCACGGCGATGAAGGCGCCGCATTAAGCCGGCATGCCCATGGCCTGGGTGCCGAGCTTGGAGAAGAAGAACTCCCCCCAGAGCTCGAGGGTGGGGAGGACTCCGAGGAAGCCTTCGCACAAGGCCACGAAGGTGGACAGCAGTACCACTATGTTGGGGGTGAGGTGGTGCGGCTGGAGGCCGTAGAACTCCAAGAAAGACCGGAAAAAGCTGCTCGCCGGCAGCCCCAGCCCGCGCAAGCAGTGCGAGCGGAAGATGACCCGCTCGCCCTCCTGCGGGGCGGGGGAAATCTCCCCCTCCGGCGCAAGACGCGCCTGCACGCGATCCTTGTCGGGAAGCCGACGGGTCCGGCGGAGGAACTCAATGTGGTCTTCATGAACCTCGGAACCGTCCCAGGTGCTGGAACGCACTGGGGGAGGCGCGGCAGCGGAGGAACAACTCATCGCGAGCTGTCGCCGCAGCGTTCGCCGGAGCTTGGGCGTGTGGCGGAGCGAAGAAGAGAAGAGGAAGGAGGAGTGCGAGGAGCGGCAAGGAGGAAGAGAACGAGGAGTAGTGGGAAGGAGGGGCGCGCGTACCCCCCTCTTCCCCCTACTTATAGCCCTGTGGGCTGCGAAGTCGAGGCGGCGGACGTGGGGATTTACTGCACCCACAACCCCACGACACCCACGATCCACGTAAAGTTACTGCGAGCAGTAACTCCACGGGAATCCCAACCATCCACCGGGGCCGCAGCGGATCCCCTCGGGTGCCAAGGCGCGGTAGTGGCGGGCCCCCGCCTGTGGGCCTGTCTCATCGCACGCGTGGGCTGGCAGGACGGCCTAGCCACGTGCCCTCGCATGACAGGCCAAGAATGGGTGGCGGCCTGGAGGCTTAGCTAGCACGCCACTTAAAATCCTGCCGCAACATTCGAACTACCGAGCAAGTTGAAATTAAGTGAAGTCCGAGTTGAGCAAGTCCGACTCCTTCTAGACGGCCCGGCAGAAGTCAATCAAGACCATGTGTTGAGCACATGGAAAGAGAAACTGCTGAGGCTTCTCGGCCGATCGTCCGTGGCGCCTCACCAGCTTCGGGGACTACTGTCGGAGTAATGGGCCACGGGTAGGCCAACCCGAGTCCCATGATCCTTCAAGACATCGGGGCAGGCTGCGCCCCTTAAGACCTCAGGGCGAAGAGCCGTCTCCAGAGGAGTCGACGGCAGGGCGGCCAACTGCCCGCTCACGGCCGAGTTCCAGGGACGACTTCCAGAGAAGCCGGCTTTGGGGAGTCGGCCAGCGACTCCAGCAAACCCATGACCTCATCAAAGGGGACGGGGCAGAGGCGTGGCTACAGTGAAGCCCGCTCCCGCCCCTTACCAAGGGCAGGCATGGCCACAACACGCCATACCCGGGAAGATCTCCGTGCGGCGTGGCACTGTTGCCCGGCCGGCCCTGACATCAGCACCACAGTACCAAGTCCTGCGCCCACGACAGCTTGTCTGTATGGCCGGGAGGCAGCGGGGCCCACCAGTCAGCGAGACCTCGGGAGACGGCGGGAGAACCGCCAGTCGGACCCGTCGGGAGTCGGCCCGGGGGAGTCGGCCGAGCCCTCCCCCGGGGCCCACGCACCATTAATCAAGATGAGATGGGGAGTGGCCACAGTGATCGCCCGCCAGGCGGCAGGGCTATTGCCACGACCCCATGACCAAGCCCGCGTCATCAGAAGCACGGCTACAGTAATCAGCGGCCGGCAAGACCCGCCCGCGGCGGACGCGGCCTGTCGGCTCCGTACCAGACCAGTCGGCGGGGCCCACCAGTCGGCGGAGAAGTCAGAGGTCGGAGGCACTGACGGCTGGGCCCGCGCCCAGTCGAATTACCATTGTACCCCTAGGGGGTAGGCCTATATAAACCCCCCCAGGGCACCCATGCAAGGGGTTGGATCCCAGTAGTTCTAGACCATACCAAATAGAAGGAGAGAGCTAGCCTTGCTCTCTTCTACCACGAGAAATAGCTCGAGGAGCCACCGTGTAAACACTTGGCCATAGTGATCATGCGGAGACCCCGCAGAGCAGCAGTAGGGGTATTATCTCCCCGGAGAGCCCCGAAGCTGGGTAAGATTCGCCGGCATGCATGTCTTCGCCTCATCCCGTTTCCAGGCACCGGCGACGTTCTACTCGCCCCCACCATGATAAGCCATCCGTTGGCATATGTCGCACCAAACCCCCGACATCAATTCTTCATTAGGCAAACCCAATTTCTTGAAGACCGAATAGGGAATAAGATTTACCACAGCACCACCATCAACAAGCATCCGAGTGAGCGGCGACCCATTGATATGACCTCTGAGATATAATGGTTTAAGATGCGTTACTGGTTCTTTTGGCTTCTCAAATATTGCGTTTTTAGGGCCAAAATCCAGCTGAGCCACCTCCCCTTCTTCATCTACAGCACGAAACTCAGCAGGTAAGTAATACACCATATTGATATCCATACCTTCATGAACCGGCGTAGACTCATAGTCCAATATATCAACCTCCTCCTCGAGTGCATCCACCAATTCTGAATTTTGTCCGAGTGAAGGAGAAGTAAGAAGTGTCGCAGACGATGTCATATCTGTTGCATCGTCCTCCTTTGGTGATGTAGGTATTGCTGTGATAGATGTAGAAGTTGCTATATCTTGTATTTGTTTAGGCCTCCACACTTGTTTTGGTGGAACCATGGGTCGAGTGTCATTGAACAACTTATCCCTTTGTTTCTCGGCCTCCTGTTCTGCCATCTCTTGACTCCTTAACCTCTGTAGTTTCCTCTTTTGTGTCTTTGTTAGCCCTGGAGGACACCACTTTGGCTGAGTGTATTTAGGATCTCTCGTTTTTACCTGGCTGGTGCTTGCCTCGTGGTCATTAGCCGAGTGCTTTGGCGCGATAGCAAGTATCGGCTCAGTCGGATTGCTATGCACAATCGGCTGATGTATGGCGAATGTTTCGGTGCCCAAGATAAGTGAGTCGGCATCCATTTTCTCTTTGCCTTTTCCCAACTCAACTGCTGCAACACTTGGTGATTTAACACGCCATTCTTTTCGACTTTCCAGATGCATGAAATTTCCACTCGGGCGCACCTTTTTACTCTGATGGAATCCACTCGGATGGATATCACTCGGATGGAATTTAGTCGGATGGAATCTACTCTGCCACATTTTTTTCACTCGGATAGCTTCCACCTGGGTGCATTCTTACACTCGGATAATTTCCATCCAGTCGCATGTTTTGACCAGCCGACCGATAATTACCGATGTTCAGTCGGCCATTGTATGAGTATTCAAGTCGACCCCAAACAGTTTGCCTTTGCTCTTCTGGAAACAACGCCTTTGGTCCACTCAGTTTCATATACTGACTGAACATATCATCTGATGGTGACCTTGGTCGCTTCAAGTATGATGGCCAGTTAGAGCTGGGACCAGCCGACTAATTAGCATATTTGGATAGCAACATATCAAAAGTTGGCTTGATCCGCTTGCGTTGCACTTTAGCTTCATTCCTATTCCACTTGCCAACTTCTGGACTCTTGGGTTTGACAAATTTAACTTGAGTATTTTCTTGCACTTGCGGTTGCCCCCCGAGTGTAGGATTCTTGATGGTGATTTTGATTACTTCCTTGCCATCGGGCTGCTTATCAAGCACAACATGTCTCCCCAAGACTGTGCTGCCTTCCTTGTCTTTCCTGGGCTCACCAATAATGATATTAGCTTTATTAGCAGATTCGGCTACCTCAGGCCGAATGAGTAGCTTCTTCCCCTCCAAATCCATGGTATTCATTGAAAAAGGTTGTTTATCAACTTGCATCTCAGAAAAGTTCAATTGTCCGTCATTAATGGCCGATTGTATCTGTCATCGAAAAACATTGCAATCATTAGTAGCATGAGAAAAAGAATTATGATACTTGCAATAAGGATGCCGTTTTAGCTCTTCAAACGGTGGTAAAGTATGAGATATTCTAATAATCTTAGCCTGCAGCAAAGCATCAAATATTCCATCACACTTAGCAATGTTAAAAGTAAACTTCATCTCTTCATCACGATTCTTATGAATCGGTTTCAGATCATTGCAAGTAAAGGGTTTGGCCTTAGATGGCCAAACAAATTCAGTAGCAAAAACATCACCCTCATCGTCCGAGTGATCACTATCATATTCCACCATATTCATCTTTGGACGATCGGCTTTGTATCTATGCACTTCTTTGAGATCTTTGCTTTGGCTTTCCTGAGCCAAAGCCCTTTGTAAGACTTGGTTGATATTTAAGAACTCATAACCTTCTAGCTTTTCTCTAACGGGAGTTCTAAAACCACTCCGCACTAGGTCTGCCAAGTCTCTCTCGGTTATCACCAAACTAAAACACCGGCTTTTTGTTTCTCTGAATCTCTTGACGTAATCGGAGACCGATTCATCATGCTTCTGTTTAACCGATGTTAGATGTGATAACTTGAGTTCATTGTCGCCGCTATAAAAGTGACCATGAAATTTTTGCTCTAGTTGCGACCAAACCCGAATGGAACCATGTGGTAAAGAAGAAAACCATGAAAATGCAGTACCAGTTAAAGATAAAGGAAACAAACGCACTTTAAACTCATTTAGTGAGCCTGCTTCACCTAGTTGTGCTAAGTATTGACGAACATGCTCCCATGTGGTTTTTGTGCCCTCTCCATTGAACTTAACAAAATCTGGAATCTTATATCCCGGAGGGCACTGGATGGCATCAAAGTACTCGGGGTACGGCTTTTGGTAAATCCGATTCCGAGGTAACTCAACTCCAAAATTCTCTCTAAGCATCTTAGCCATCTCCTCTCTAAAATTAGCTAGACCATCATCCGTTAGACGATGAAGCTTGTGGCAGTGACATAGGAAGAGTATGGTTACTAGCTATAGGTAGGAATTGTGGCATGTATGTCGACCCATAATTTGGTAGTGGTCGAGTGGTTGTAGATGTAGGTAGAGTTTGGTTCGGCGTTGCCACCGAACCTGTCATGCTCATAATAGGATTAACGGGTGTAGCCACAATCTGATTTGTTTGGGTAGGATAATAAGTCATCGGCACGGGAGGCGCCGATGCAATAGGTAAAGCCAGATTAGGGTTTTGCACACGAGCATCTACACCATTATTACAACTAGACGATTGAGATATATTCTTCTGAGCATTAGTATTTTCTATAAAATTTTGATAGACTAGATTGTTACCATCAGCAATACGACTTTCAATCTCAGCCCACTGCTCAGGAGAAAAGGCAGTACTTATAGAGGGTTTAACCTGTTCAGTTTGAAGAGGAGGGAACTTGATTTCTTCAATCGGAGTGATGTTGCCTTGGCGATCTTTCTTGAATTTTGCAAGGAACTCCTGCAGGTCCTTCTCCTCGCGCGCCTTCTTGTACTCCTCATAGACTTGGCGATGATCGGCCGATATCTCATCAAGACTGGGCTTAATGATGTTATCGGCGTCTACCTCAGATGGCTTGGGAAGATCGGACATGGTGGATGATGATGATTGATCTTCGATCCCCAGCGGAGTCGCCAAAAAGTGTGTTGACACACGAACACGTCACGTGTACCCTCGACGCCGGGGGTGATGCACCGCAGCTCACGTCGAAGGAGACCCGACCGACAGCGCGATACGCAAGACAGTCGACGGGCGCTTTTGCAGACCCGAAAACCCCACACACCCGGGAGGGACCCCGTCAGGGAGTGCGGTGGCTATGGGCTGCCCTAGGTCAATTCGCTCGCCCCTAGAGCCTCGGTATTCGCAGCTCTCAAACATGAAGAACAGCGAAGAACGAGAGAGAAAAACGGTGGAGAGATAAAACGTAGATGAAAAAGTAGTATACTGATTTGTTCGATTGTGTGTTGTTCAATCGGCTGTCACCCCCAACATATATAAGAGGCGGCTGGACTTCCCGTACGAGTAAAGGATTCATCTAGGCTTTCCTTACAAGAAAAATTACATCAATTCACGTCCTAGAGTCCTAATTCTATTCCAACTCGGATTAAGTCTGAATCTGGCCCAAACTCTGTCTTCCTTCTTGCACGGGCCGCTGGGCTTGCATATGATCTCCGATCGAGACAGCCCAAATATCAAACTTGTGCGCCTCGACGATACGAACAACTCTCATGTTGATCACTTTTTCAAATAAGGCCATCTTGAATACTTTTCGAGGTCATCTTTATCTTCGAGTCGAACTCGGTCTTGTAGTAGACTAGATTATCCGAGTCTCGTAGTGAATTTGTAGGCTATATATTATCTCTGATGATGATGACTCCAAAATCAAAGTTTACCGTCTTGATGATACGCACAACTTCTGTATTGAACACTTCTTCATCCAAGGTCATTTTGATAAACTTTCGAGCACATGTTCAATTTCACTCGGACTTGAGCTCATCCACTCGGATATTAGATACTTTCACTCGGATCGTCCGATTGGACTTTTTCACTCGGAAGACAATCTTTCACTCGGATGACTATATTTCCACTCGGATGACTATATTTCCACTCGGAAGGCACTATCTTATTCAATCGGCAAGTTTTCGTCCCGATGGTAATCTTTTCACTCGGAATATTTTCACCTGGACGACAATTTCACTCGAATAATCATATTTCCACTCGGATGACTATATTTCCACTTGGATAATAATAAGTTCATCTGGTCAGAAAACTTTCACTCGACCGGTAAATTTTCACTCAACCGTAAATTTTCACTCAGATGGTAAACTTTTCACTCGGATTTCCGACTGAAAACATAGCCCGATCTTGATTTGTTTCTCCAGGCCTCATACGACCTCGGATTGAGACGAATTATATATGAAAATCGATCGGCTCGACGAGACGAAACTTTTCCACATTGAAGGTGTTTCAATTCAAGGCCGTCTTTATGGCCGAGTTACTCGCGCAACCTATCAGACATGTGTCTGGCACCTCGCGCCATATTTCCATTAAGGTTCGGTCTGCAGTGCATTGCCTCTAACTTTTGCATATGAACTCAGATTGAGATGATTTATATATCAAAATCGATTGCCTCAACAAGACAAAGACAATTCCTTAAGAGTGCTCCTTCATCCGAGGTCATCTTGAAGACGTGATTGGCCAAAAACCACTCGGAACATTAAATTATGCCACTCGGAGTATAGTTTCGGTCCGTAAGATAAAGTCTAATGAATATAACCGAAACATCAAAGTGGTTCCACTCGGCGACGTGAATCTTTTCATGCCGAAAACCCGTTCACTCGAGACCATCTTCATTGCAATCTGTATCTTGCCAAAATCAGGTGTCAACACAACCTTGTGGCCTTGCCACCGATAAACTTGTTTGTGGAGGCATGCCACATCATCTTCCTGCGTAAGCTTGACAAGAACAGTATTCCTCACAAACGAAGGAGTAGCTTTGAACTTCTTGTGCTTTAGTACACCCTGGACAACACGCCTGACAACAGGGAGGCTGGACTACAACTCTTCATTGGTATAACCGCAATGGCTTCCAGGATCCAACAACCTAAGAACTCTGTTTTCCCAGTGCGTATATTTAGGTCGTCCGCCTCATAGCGAGTGCACCTTGGGCAG